>NW_015163141.1:54359-72268 GCF_001447785.1 Gekko japonicus
TGAACCCACCCCTTTCTTTCCAGCTACAAAAGATTATATTTTACTGTGTTCAGAGCCAGTGTGCTGTAGTGGTTAAGAGTGGCAGACTCTGATCTGGAGAAGTGGGTTTGATTCCCCACTCCTCCTCCACATACAGCCAGCTGGGTGACCTTGGGCCAGCCACAGCTCCCTCTTAGCCCCACTTACCTCACAAGGTTTCTGTTGTGGGGAGAGAAAGAGAATATGATTGTAATTTGCAGTCAAAGATGGAGAAGCTCTATCCAGTCAGTAATAACAAGATGTGGAGCTGACTGTGGCTCAGATCAGGAGCTATTGCAAAATTCAGACTTAAACTGAAGAAAATTGGGAAAACCACTAGGCCTAGATTGCATCCCTGATTAATATACAGTAGAGGTGAAGAATAGGTTTAAGGGATTTGATAAATTGAGTGCCTGAAGAACTATGGATGGAGGTTTGTGACATTGTACAGGAGGCAGCAACCACCACCATCCCAAAGAACAATAAATGCAAGAGGCTTTACAAATAGCAGAGGAAAGAAGGAAAGTGAAAGGCAAAGGTGAAAAGGAAGATTTACCCAACTGAATGCAGATTTCCAGAGAACAGCAAGGAGAGATAAGGAGGCCTTCCTGAATGAACTAGTAATAGAGGAAAACAACAGAATGGGAAGAAAGTAGAAGTTTTGCTCACAAAACTCCACAGCTTAGAGGGAACATTGGTGGAAGGCCCCCTGAGAAAAACATGGGCCCCCTGAGCAAAAAGTTGTTAGCTACGGGCCTGATTGGTTATCACATGGCCTTGGACCAGCATATCTGTGGGACTGCCTCTCCCCCTGTGGTCTGCCATGACAGCGTTGCTCGTCTGAGCAGGGTCTTCTGCAGGTGCCGACCTGCAAATAAGCAAAAACGACAACTGCCCATATGTGTATATTCTCCATTGTGGCCCCCTACCTTAATGAACGGCCTGCCTCAGGAAGTCAGGAAGGTTCCCACTTTCCTGGCTTTCCACAAACAATGCAAAACTGAATTATTCAAGAGGGCTTTTCTACATGGATAGCACTGTACAAAATGATCTACAAATTATTGGGGACTGCAGAATGGCTGTTGCAATAAATTAAAAAATGGATGTGTATACTAATTGCTTTGACACTAAAAGTACAGATGAAGTTGCTGCACACTGACTCAAACCATGGATCCATCTGGCTCCATTTTGCCTACTGTAATTGGCATTATGTGTACTTTTGCCCATTGGTCTATCTAGGTTACATAGTGGGATCCTAGTTTCAGCACTTTTTTGTACTTTTTTAAAAAATCAAACCTTTCTTTGGCTGTTGCAGGATGTAGTTATTTGTCTTAGGGGAGGGGCCATGGCTGAGTGGTAGGGTATCTGCATCGCATGCAGAAGGTCCCAGGTTCAATCCCTGGAATCTCCAGTTTAAAAGATCAGGTAAGAGGTGATGTGAGACCCTGGAGTCAGAGTAGATAATACTGATTTTTTTTTTTTAATAAAAACTTTTATTATCGGGATATTACCATCCATTTTAAACACTCACACATTTTATCACATAATTCAGATATCCCATTTTCTGATATACCCCCATAACCACCCCCTTACTTGGCTTCCCGCAATGCTTATATCCAGTTAACTATTTTAATCTTAACATATTTCATCATTATTTTTGTATTAATCACTTTCTTAAAACTTTTATTTTTTATTCTATACCTTATATCTTATCATCAGGTAACCTCATTCTATTAAACTATAGATTACTTAATTTCTAATACTCTTCAAAACACAATGAGTTGTTTGTAACATCCCAGTTGGTCTCCAAATATTGTTTAAAGTCCTTCCGTTCTTCAAAAAAAATTTCGTCTTCTTGATTAGCTTTCTTGTGATTTTGTCCATTTCAGCCATAAACACAACTTTCTTAATCCAGTCCCATTTTTCTGGTATTTTATCTTGTTTCCAGTACTGCGCATATGTCATTCTTGCAGTAGTAATCAAATACCAAAATAAAGTTCTTTTGGTAACATTCAGTTCTTCCATTTTCAAACCCAACAGCATTATTTCAGGCTCTTTTTTAAAAGTACATTTTAGAATACACGGCATTTCGTTATGGACCTCCGTCCAAAAGTTACTCGCTTTTTCACAAATCTACCACATATGATAAAATGAACCTTCCTGTTTCTTACATTTCCAACATTTACTAGACATATTATCATTCATATTCACAATCTTTTTCGGTGTCATATACCATCTATACATCATTTTAAAACAATTCTCTTTTAAATTATTACAAGTCGAAATTTTTATGGATTTTTTCCACAACCACTCCCATGATGACATTGTGATTTCTTTATTCATATTAACCGCCCATTTTAACATTTGCTCTTTTACTGTTTCATCCTCAGTATACCATGTTAACAGAATCTTATATCTTAGATATCATTTTGTTCCCGTTTTCCTCCCATACCCCCTCCATTTCATTACTTTTTTCTCTAAAACCATATTTTTTCTTGTCACTCTTATATAAATCATAAATCTGCCAGTAATTTAACCAGTCATATTCAAAGGCTAATTCTTCTTCTTTATTTCAAAGTTCTTCCCTTCTTTTTTCAAAATGTCTCTGTACCTAAGCCAATCTTCACCCTTTTGTTTTGAAAGTGGATTTATCACTTCTGCCGGTACAATCCAAAGTGGTCTCTCTTCGAATTTTTTTTTTAATATTTATTCCATGTGTTGTATAACGATCTTCTTATATAATGGTGTTTAAAGAGATTGTCCATTTTTTCTTTACCGTACCATAAATATGCATGCCATCCAAATCTACAGTTAAATCCTTCTAATACCAATAATTTGCTGTTGTCTAAATTTATCCATTGTTTTATCCATGTTAGGCATACTGCCTCATGATAAAGCCTCAAATTCGGTAATTGTAGTCCTCCTCTTTCTTTTGCATCACACAGAATCTTCATTTTGATCCTCGGTTTTCGTCCCGCCCACACAAATCTCGATATTTCCTTTTGCCACATGTTAAATGTCTTTACTTCTTTTACAATCAGTATTGTTTGAAACAAAAACATTAGGCGGGGTGAGTAGATAATACTGATTTGATGGACCAGTGGTCTGATTCAGTATAAGGCAGTTTCATGTGTGTGTCTTCTAGCATTCTGAGTTCATGTAAATGTTTGATAAAAATGGTTTCAATAGAGCCTCAGTTCAAGAAGGTTGGTCATAGTTCCTTTGAGTGCCTTCAAACCACTTTGAAATCCAGAGATCAGAAATGTTACGAAATTACATTGTATGTTCAGGGAACTACAACACTGTGGCACTTAGGAAGAAAGTCCCATGTTAGTCAATGGGGCTTATTCCTAGGATAGTGTCTTTAGGATTGCAACCTAAATCAGTTTAATATTAGTGTGGCAGATTCTCAGATAGTGTATATATATTGGTATAGCTTCAATAAAAGTAACAGATGTTAATTTACTCCAAACAATTATCTATACCAGTGCTTCTGTAATCCTAAACATACTTATTTGGAAATGAAGCCCAGAAAATCATTGGAGTGTGTCCTCATGTACATTAGTTTAGGATTGCATGAATCTATTAGCTCTCCTCTTCTGCAGCAGCATCCCATGCAGCATGAGGGGCTCCAGATCCTGGGGAAGTGTTTTTGGTGCAGTTTGGGTCCCAGACTAAATCCACTAATCTGATTCCAGTTTCCCCCCCCCCCCAACATTCATCTTTGCAGTATTGCATACTTAACAATATGAAAATGAAAATTGTTACCAGAGTACAGCTTGGCAGAACTGCTGTTTTATAATCCTTTTTAAGAATGCTTTTGGAAAACCACTTAACAAAAAGTTTAATTTTTTTGTGCACATTATTTACAATTTCACACATGGTTATATAGAAATCAGTGGCTTCACCCTTTGAAAACACTCTTTTCTGATGAATGTTTTGCAGTGTGAAATAGAATTTATATACTGAGAATAGTTAGATCTTTCACGTAGGCCTTAGCAAATGATCCTATAAAAGTCTTTACTCAGGGAGGTATGAACATTTCTTTATTTAAGTACTTGGGGAGAAAAATGTGATGGCTTAGTTAAAATAAAATTGGCCATTTGGTAGTATAAATTAGGATGGTGATAAAATGTGGAAATTGTTCAAAGGCATCTTGTATAAATTATCACCTTGGCTGGACTCCTCCAGGAGGTGGGCTTTTATCTCTGTTTTAACTAGAAATGAAAGCCTCCATTACCACAGGGAGAAAAAGAAGGCTATTTTTAAAATCCACATTTAGTGAATGTGTTATAACTCTTTCCTGCAACAATTCTGGAACTGCTGAATTAAAAAAGCAGTATCAGGAGAATGCATTGGTTGATTCAAACTCTTATGGTAAAAATAATTTTAGTTTTGGTTATCTCTGCAAAGTGAATTTTTTAAGTTAATTACACAGTTTGTGAAGGAGAATTTTCTTTCATCTGTCCTGATTAAGCAGCTGGTCCATTTATTTGGGTGAACTTGATTCTGGTGCTATGGAAGAGGGAGAAATATTTCTCTCCCTGTCTCCACCATTCACAATCTTATAAGCTTTAACATGTAACTTTTCTCTAAACTAAAATGCCCCAGACACTTTAGCCCTTTCTCATACAGAAAAGGCTCCCTACTTCTGATGGTTTTAATTGCCCTTTCCTTTACTGTTGTCCAGCTCTAAGACATTAATACAGTACCACATTTGTATTGACATGGGGGCTTAACTTTTTAGCTTTAAAAACTCTTGGAGGAAGCGTGTGTCCAGCAAGATAGAGTTGGTATCTAATTTCTGAAGAATTATTACCATACCCACCAATTTCAAAGAGAGACATGTCCCAATCGTTTCTAGTACCATGTATTTTTAACATTGTGAAATGTCAGCCAAATGTATAGCATAGTACCCACTGTTTTGTTTCTAAGCACAAGATGACATTCTGGCAATTTGAGCAAGTGTTCACATGGAAAAGCAATATTAGGGAGGTATTTAACGTATTTTTAGCCTTTAAAATATTTAATGTAGTGGCAGCCACGAGAAGAAAAGCCAGCACCCTGCTTTTTTGGCTTTTGTGTTTCACAAGTCCATAAAACCAGAGGGTGGTTAGTTACTGTTTGGTTTTAAATACTGTATATGAAAAAGTTAGTAACATTATTGTTATAAAGTAAGCCCATCTCTATAAGGTAGGGTTGTGTGTTCATGTGTATGCATTTGTGTGTAGAAGAATGTGAATGAGAGAGGGGAAAATGTGATCATGAAGCACTATGAAATATTAGAAGCACATTAGAGATTATTCTCACAAAATGTTGTTCTGTTGCCTAGGATGGGATTGGAAGCTTTAGTGGAGTCTTATGCATTCTGGAGACCCTCACTGAGGACCCTTACATTTGAAGATATACCTGGGATTGCTAAACAAGGTATCAGTGTCATTTAGGGACTGGTGAGCCTTAGATTGGTTTCCGTGCATGCAGTATGATCCTCCTTAAGACAATGGCAAAATTTCCATTGATTTGAATAGACAGAAATTGAACTCTGTGTTTATAATGAAAACAGACTAATTCCCATGTGCTGATTTTGCATCTTTAATCACAAGATGGCAAAACGACATTCAGCAATTTTAAGAAGTACTCATATGGAAAAGCAGTAATGATTATTAAATGTAATAACTATAATAACCATTTCCCCCATAATAACCAGCACTTCTACAGCTCCCTTCCAAAACTTATTGTGCAAAAAAAAAAAAAAAAGGAACACATTGGAGCTCAGTAACCGCCTTACTCGTACATTGCAAAATATGACATTGACATTCTGGAGTATACCATGCCAGCATAGAAAAATTCAGATTCAATAGAGTTTGAGTCTGCAAAAAATTAAATGTTTCTATTTTGTTATTATCTCTTCCACCAGTAAAATTTGTTTCACTGTCAGAAAGCCAGAAGACTGGTCTTCTGTCAGTCTGTCTTGCATTCTGGGCTTTGGAGTTCCATGTTAGCATCCCAGTATGTGAAGTAGCCCTGCCCTGGACAGCCCAGGCTAGCCTGATCTCAATCAGATCTCGAAAGCTAAGCAGGGTCAGCCCTGGCTAGTATTTAGAAGGGTGACCTCCAAGGATTACCAGGGCTGTGATGCAGAGGTGGGCAATGACAAACCACCTCTGAACCGTCTCTTGGCTTAAAAACAAGTCTAGCTCACCACGTAGTGGTGCATAACTCTATCTAGAGCTAGAACGTCTGGCTGCCAGAAAATCTTAGGATCTCCTGGCTATACTACACACAATGCCATACGATAATATTAGTATGTGAAGGGCTACACTATGGTCTGTTTCTATACAGGTGGTTTTACAAAAAATGAAACAAGTCTTCAGCCAAAGAACTTTCCAGTTGAAAAATAAACAGGGAACTGAAAGAATGTACAAAAGAAGGCAGTTGGGAGCAGTCATATATAAAGAACAAATTACAAGATGGTAAACTGAGATCAGTTTAAGATAAAAGCTCAAGGCATACAGATGTAGCTTGAGAAGCAGCATGTTATAGGGGCTAGAGATCTGCACTGAAATCTCCATTTAGTCATCATAAGGTGACTTAAGGAACTCCTCCTCTCACTTTCACTTATCTCCCTGGGGATAAAAATGGGTGAGTGTATATATATTCTTGACCTCCTTCTAGTAAAGATGGCATAGAGGCATAAATCCAGTGCTTCTTTTACTGACTTGGTGTGTTTTGATTTCCATCACATTTAAGTGCTGCTTTTCTGTTATATCACACAGTCAGACTGGCTGTGAGCAAATATGGCAAATCCCAAGTGTATCAGAAGGGAGAGGTCTCGCAAGTTGTTTTTAGATTGGTTTTAATGTTTTTATATCAGTTATTTTTCATGTTTGCTGAGACGAAAGTAAAGCAGCCCTGAAGTAGCTGTTGTAATTATTTGCATTTATTTTTGTTGTTACTGTTATTGCAATTGGTTATTGCCATGCTTTTAAGGGAGATCAGTAATGCTCATTATTATTTGAGTATTTGGAACACTTCTAATTTGGGTTTGTCCTTGCTTATCTTGTGAACCGTGGAGCTAATTGGGAAACTTTACTACACCTGAAATACTGCATAAGATCAGACTTTTATTGCAAGTACTTAAAAACAACCTTACATTTCAGATTTAGCAAAGGTATCTTTATTGAATTGCAGTTGAGTTCTGGTCTTGAAAAGTCAATAGAAGAATGGAGCTTTCTTTGCAGAGATTTACTTTGACCTATCAAATTTGGCTTTTGGAAAGTTATATGGCTTGCCAAAAACATTGTTTAGGAAACTTTAATGAAGTGAAGCTGACTAGAACAAAATAGGGGGCAGATCAATTTTAAAATTGGATATCTACCACAAAAAGTGAGAGAGCTGTCTGGTCTGCTTCAGTGCACACAATCTTGACTCCAGAGGCAGGACCCAGCCAAAGTTAAGAACTTTAGATTTCAATGAGTGTGTTAAGCACACATTTAAATATCCTCCATTGAAATCAATGTGACTTAAAAGTGCTTCGCTTCATTTGGATGTGCCTCAGGCATTTTTGTCTACAGCTGTCACTCTCAAGATCATGCCAAGTTAAGTAATTTGTGGAGTAATTTTTAAAATAAACATCCCCTGCCCCTGTAAAGAAATGCTTTTCTCACCAGTCTACAACCTAACAAGACATTCAGATTTTAATTTTCCATGCTAAGTCATTTCAGTTGCTTAGAACAACAAAAGCTTAGAATACCAAGCAAACAATGGCATTCCTTGTATTTGTTTCTTTTCTAAATAATCATATCTCCAAAATATCCAGTTTTACTTGTTCCAGAATTTCCAGAAAAATTCTGTACCAGAGTAAAAGCACTTGTTAGCAAAAGTTCCAGGTTGGTTGCATTTGGCAAACTAAGGGGAAATATGTGTGTCAAGAAATATTTTTGGTGGAAAGTTAGCTTTGGATCTGACATCCATATTATAGAAATGCTGAAGAATGTTCAAGTCCCTTAAGGTCATGCTTACTGTTTTTTTTTCTTCCATATTAATTGCTGGGGCTAATGGGTATATAAAATGAATGTCTCTTAATTTAAAGAACAGAGTCATTTTAGTGCTGAGAGCTCATGTTAATGAGCTGCCTCTCGACCACTTCAAGTAGTCATGTATATCTTTCAAAGACAAAGTCTCATTTTTCCCATCCTGGATGAGGGCACAAAAGCTACTGAAATGATTGGTGTTAGCAGGTGTGTGGCATTAAAGAGAGATCTCAAGCAAAGTCTTTCATATCAGAGCCAATGTGGTACAGTGGTTAGAATGTTGGACCAGGATCCAGGAGACCCAGGTTCAAGTCCACATCTGCTAGGGAAGCGGGATAGGTGATCTTGGGCTAGTCACACTCTCCATTTCTTTCATGTAGCTCAAGGCAGCTCACCATTCCAAATTAAAACCATACGTAAAACTATAAAATCCCATAAACCCTATCCCAAGAAACAGTCACAGTTCAAACCCCATAAAAAGCCCTAGCAAATAGCAAAAAAAGTTCAGAAAACTTCTAAGGATATTACCCTTCCCCCCCTGAGTCAGGTCAGAGCCACTGCTCAAAAAGACAGGTTTCTGGTTGGTGCCAAAAAACAGCAGCCGTAAGTGAGGGGACGACCAGAATGTGGCAACTAGAGGGCCAGTATTGGCACATGGGGGGACACGGTCCTTTAGATGTCTGAGTCTTAAGCCATGAAGGGCATTAACTGGCAGCTGATATAGCTGTTTTAAAATAGGCAAGATGTATCTCAGTTAGTTAACCCCAGATAATAATTGGGCTGCTGCATTCCAAACGAAGGCCCCGTTCACACGGAGCATTTGCCGCGCTAAAGATATGGATGATAGGTGAATTTTCCGGGTGCGATCACACCGCAACATCTGGGAAGTGTAGTGCACCCCTGGCTAACCCGTGGCTTCGTGCCGAAGATACGGAGTAAAAAACTAATACTTATGATGTACTAGTTTCCGGAAAACACGGAGCAAGGGCGGGTGTCTGATCGCGTCCCATCCTAGTCCCATCTGATCGCGTCCCGTCCTAGTCCCGTCACAAACCGGTTAGTTTGTTTTTTAAGTCTTCACAGGATGTGCACAAACGATCATTTGCATGCTCACCTTTTGGTGAGAAAAAAAATATTTCCATTTGCCATGGAAACGGCGCCTGGCGATTGCTGGTGTGATCGCACCGCGCCGCTTCTTTGCTGCGCTGCAGGATAGCCGTGTAATTGGCACCTCACGCCCTAACCACGGGACCTCGATGGGACGTGTGATCGGGCGGCCCCGCTCCCCCCCCCCCCCGCATTTTCCAGCCCGTGTGACCGGGGCCTAACTGCAGTTTTTTATCTTCAAGGATAGTCCCACACAGAGCATATTACAGTACTTCAACCACAAGGTTGCAATAACATAGATTAGCTATGAAGCTCTGGAATGGAAAGTTAACTCTCTGTGCTACAGTGACACCCCAATCCTATACATATTTATTTTACAACATTGGTATGCTGCTCTTCTGTCCAGTCACAGCCATCAGCAGTCAAAATGGCCAACAGTTAAAGCATTATAAAAAGTATCATAAAAATTCATTACCACAGTTAAAACCCCAACTAAACTACATATTAAAAGCACATAAAGCAGTAAGTTAAGCCATCACTGAGGGAATGCTGAATGAAATAAAAAAGTCCTCACTCTGAAGGAAGATAATGACAGAAGGGGACAGACAAATATCCCTGGGGAGAGAGAGTATGCTGGTCCTGAATATGTGGTAGTTGTTGTAATGTTGTTGTAATGTGAATTGTGTAGCCACCACTGCACCAACTTCCCATCTGTGTTCCCAGCAGGCAGATTGTGTCACTTTTATGTATTATGCTAATTTCATAGATACTTTCATAAAAACATGTTTAACCTCTAAAAGAGGCTGTATGTGGGACTTGTACTGATGGACTCTTCAAGGACTGTAATTTTCATATATGTGAGACTGTAGGGAAGGGGGAAGGATTCCCCTTCACCAGGAGCAGTTTTGGTAGCTGTGGTATAGTGGATAGTTGTACACTTAGAATGGAGGAATGGGATCACATTCCTCATTAGCCATGGTATTTGTTGGATTTTCTTGGGTTAATTGTTATCTCACCCAGAAAAGAGGGGGGGGGGAATCTAAACCAACTAAGCACAAACCTCCAAAGGAAGTTTACAAAACTTAGGGCCAAAAGTTAAAAACATAAGTAAGTATACAAAATAGTGTTTATTTCAAAGAATTCATAAAAACCTTGTTCTGGTTGGTGCCCAAATAAAGCCTTGTGTCAGAAGTAGTTGTATATACTGGAAATAATATGTACCTTCCAGATTAGGTCCTAAGAATGCAAATAAAATATTGATGGCACATTGTCCCTGACAAGGCAATTTTATTTGCACTCTTAGGACCTAAACTGGAAAGTACATATTATTTCCAGTATATACAACTACTTCTGACACAAGGCCAGATATATTTGTGGCCCCAAACAGAAACCTTTTGGTGTGTCATTCAATTCCATATTGGAACATTCTAATTTTGGTCCTATTTCATTTATTGTTTATTGCCTTACATGTGTTACAGGGACTCTGTTGCTTGGTGTATTTTGTGCTATTTGACCTCTGAAGAAGGCTCGTGTGAACTGAAATGTGTCAGGTCATATTATGTATTTGTCACTTTGAACATTTTATGAGGCTTTATTTGGGCCCCTACAAGGTTTTTATATATCTTTGAAAGAAACACTGTTTTGTATACTTAATTGTTATCTCAGCCTAAGAGACCTCAGACACTGTCAGAATTCTAGGGTGTAATAACATTTAGGTTACTTTGAGGGCAGGATACAGATGTGATAAATTAAACCCCGCCCCCTGATGCTATTCTGATACTGTCTTCCAGGAAATGCTGGCTCCTCCTCTTTGCTCCCGGGAACTGGCACTGGAGTACCAACCACTCATCCCCATCTCCTCCCTGGGTCTCCTTGCTCTTCTCCAGCGTTCCATCTCGGTCCCAACACTAGCCAGCTCTGCAGCCTCACTCCAGCTGACTATACAGCTTGTGCCCGTTCGGGGCTAGCTCTTAACAGATACAGCACTTCCTTGGCTGAAACCTACAACAGGCTTACCAATCAAACCACTGAGACCTTCGCTACCCCAAGAACTCCCTCTTACGTTGGCGTATCAAATAGTTCAACTGTGAACATGTCTGTGAGCGGCAGTGACAGTGATGGCTTTAGCTGTCCGCAGACGGGCTTGTCGATGCAGATTTCAGGAATGTCTCCACAGCTCCAGTATATTATGCCTTCCCCATCAGGCAACACCTTTGCCACAAATCAAGCCCACCAGAGCTCCTACAACACTTTCAGACTGCACAGTCCATGTGCTCTTTATGGATACAACTTCTCCACATCCCCTAAACTGGCTGCCAGTCCTGAGAAAATTGTTTCTACCCAAAGCAGTTTCTTAGGGTCGTCGCCAAGTGGAACCATGACTGATCGGCAGATGTTGCCCCCTGTGGAAGGAGTGCACTTACTTAGCAGTGGGGGGCAGCAGAATTTCTTTGACTCAAGGACCCTAGGAAGCCTAACACTGTCATCATCTCAAGTTTCTGCACACATGGTTTGATAAAGCCTTTAAAAAATAAAAAATATATAGTGCATTAGTTTTTACAATGTATTCCTTTTTGGATTACACAAAGATGACGTGCCTTATAAGGTGTTTCTGTAAAAAAAAATAATCACAGAAAGTTTTTGAGTCCTTTGACTGGCCTATGGGCAGATATTTGGATATGCTTGAGGGTTCTGAGTTCAGCTGCATTTCTTTGCAGAACAGCCCAATTTAGTTTCCGGGTAGCATACTCTTCATTTTATAAAACACATTTGGCCATGTGCAACAAATTAAGCAAGACTTCCTCCAGCATTCTGTTTTCCACATTTTTTAAAGAACAAAATAGCACTCAGGTCCGATTTAGATTAAACACACAAATATGTATATCTACCATTTTATAACAGCTATCCTTAAAGTGTTCACAGCTACCACAGTGAACTGATGCTGCAGGACATGTGTTATTTCTCTGTTGTAGGAGAGATAATAACGTGTGCACACTGATTAGGCTAAGTCTAGAAGTCTAACTGATTTTTAAAAATAAATAAATAAAGGGACAGGATAATTTTCCTTCTCAAGCTTTATGGAGTGTCTTGGATTTTCAGTGTGGAGCCCTTGCTGTTAGAAAGCAGAGGAACACCTGCTGCTGGCCTTGCATCATTAACAAGGGATTGCAAATGGCGGGGGTGACAGTCTAAAGGCAGCAACTGAAATGGCAGTTTGGCTGTTTCTCCTGTACAGAATGGTTTCAAGGGAGGTTCAATCCATGTGAAAGAGTATAAAGATTTTCTATAGATTTTCTATTTTCTAATATTTTAAAATATTAAATATATGTTTGTAAAAGGAAAAGACAAGGCAGGATTGCTAAATATTTCCATAAACTTTGTGTCCAAACAGGGTTTTTTGGGGTGGTGGCTTTTGTTTGCAGAAGTCAAGGAGTAGCATTTATTCCCACCCTGTCATTATACAACAATAAAAATGTGTACTTTTGTCCAAAGTGTAGATGGATGCCTGGAATCTCATTGCCAGCTTGTTTAGAGTCTTACCAAGAGTAGAAGGTGTTTGGGGGGGACACTTGCGGCTTCCTCCTTCCACATCCAGTTCTGCACGAACCTAAGATGTGATCCCAGATTTTGAAGGCATCTTGGCATCTGATGCAGGAGATGGAAGGAGTGGCAGAGTAGATGAAAAAAACATAGATGGTTTTGTACACATGCAGAAGCACCAGTGTAAAACACACACACACACATTTTTAAGTCTCAGAGGGTGGGTCTGTAGTAGAACAGATTTGAGTTCAGCAGCATCTTAGAGACGGAGGGAGCTTTGACTCTTGAAAGCTTATGCCCCGAAAGCATTGTCGGTCTCTAAGGTGCTCTTGGAATCGAATCTAACACTTCAAGGCTTAAGGTGCTCATGGGGCAGCTATCTGCAGACTATGCATTCTCCAGTGCTCCCTGTATTGCCCAGAGGCAAATGGTTCTTTTCCACTTATGTGTTCATTGCCTCCAAACCCCTTAGTGTACAAGAACCATTTGCCTCTTGGCGATGCACTCTCAGCAGCTTTCCTACTCTGTGTCTTGGTTTATAAATCCTTGGCATTTTCCCCACCCACCACAAATACTGGGAATCCCTTGTTTGGAATTAGTGAGGGTCTGTTATGAAAATAATACGTTGAATCTTTCATTAACATACTTAGTTGTGCCCAGTGTTCCTTTTAAGCTGAGTTAGTGTGAGCTAGCTCACAGTTTTTTAGCCTCTGGCTCACACATTTTTGTCTTAGATCAGGAAGGATGGCTCCAGAGCAAACTAATGTATGCAGTAGCCAAATCGCTCGCTCACAACTTTAATGCCAATAGCTCACAAAGTGGAATTTTTGCTCATAAAACTCCACAGTTTAGAGGGAGCATTGGTTGTGACCATATGTCAGAAAGGAAAACACCACTGGTATAGGTAAATCAACCATACAGCAGTGTTGCATACAAAGTTCTTGGAGCTTCAATGACAAGATATAGAAAATCAAGCAACAAAATGCCTAGTTATTGCAGTTGCTACATGGATTTCAATATGAGGTAGTTTTGCTACTATGAAAGCAAATACAACTATTTTTTATTGTCGTCTTCTGACAAGCAGAAAGTTTCACTTTCTGTCAGTTACCAATGATCAAGCCTTACTGAAAACGGTTTAAGACTTGGTTCCTTTCAGTGAAAGCAGAGATTAGGAATATCACTCTAATGTAGTGTCTCTGGACATTTCTAATTTGGCCGTGCAAAACTGCAGATGAGAGAGCAGATTCCTATCTGAGTAGACTCTTATCAACTATTTAATAAATTCCAACCACAAGGTAAATTAGCCACAAGGTATAGATAGGGGCTCTGGGGCAAGTGATGCTCTGTCTTCTTGGTGCTTGTGGGGGGGGGGTCAACAGTGGGAGGGCTTCTAATGTCCTGGCCCCACTGGTGGACCTCCTGATGGCACCTGGTATTTCTGGCCACTGTGTGACACAGAGTGTTGGACTGGATGGGCCTTTGGCCTGATCCAACATTGACGTCTCTTATGTTCTTATGTAACCAGTTCTATTGATGCTGATTTGTAGACTATCCATTTGCTGGCTGCAGTCTAGCCTTTACTTTTTTGAGATCAAAATTTAAACAGATCTCAATCCAGCATACTGGTTTAGATCCTGAAACCTCAAGAACAAGCAGAAGGCATTGTCTTAGTACTGAATCATCAGCTTTGTCCTAGGACACAGAGAGAGAACAGTGACTGTAATGACTGAACATCCCCTGAAAAGTACACATATGGGGGAACCTGGTTGATACAAGGTGTCCTTTAACACCACGATATACCTTGACTGTACCACTTCTGAAGAGCTCTTGCCTTGAAAACCCTACAGGGTTGCCATAATTTGGCTGCAACTTGACAGCAAAATACACACACACACGTTTATATATTTACTAAATACACAAAGTGAACTTTCCTGCCTCTCCCTTCTATTGCAACAAGCTGTGCTCCTGCAATTGTACCCCCAGGAGTCAATGTCTAACTTGGAACATTGTACACAGCAAACTGGGTATCTTCCATGTGAGGGGACAATCAAGAAAAATCTTCCAAAACCATGGGAAGGATCCACCCCAATGTCTGGTTTGTAGTCCTGAATACTTTTCCTGTAGTTCTGAATGCTTAATAGAATTCTTCTAGAGCAAGAAAATAAGGATTGTATTCATAATATTAGCTTGGCAGAAATGTCTGTACTATGATTGGAAGCAAAGACAGCAGACCAAAAGTTAAGCTTCCTTTGTACTGCAACATTGTGATCTGATGGGCCCCTTTAGAATTTCAGTGCTCCAGTTCATCATCATACCTGTTTCTAATCAAAGGTTTATATCTCAAACAACTGCCTCAACGGTTCAAGCAGAATTGTATTTGTGACACAGATGCTACTATATTCTCAAATGTTTCAAAAATATGTTGGAAAATATTGACACAAAATTTATGATTATATTGGATCCTGCTGTAATGAAATTGGAATCTGTTGCATAAAGCTTGAAATAGAGGTAATTATATATTTATCTGGTCCTGGACTGACAAATGATTTTAAATTGTATGTTGCCATCCTAACATATGTTAAGGGATAGTGAAGGAAGTCACACTGCTTTACAGCACACCCGAGTCCACTGGTTATAATGGTACCTGCATTGTAAACTTCTATTGGATTTCCATTATCTTGCCTTTTTGCAATATGTTTATCATATCTTAAAAAGCCATAGTATTGTTTAAAACATATTTCAGCATCTTACCTATTGTAAATATGGTGCGTGGTTTCAGAATTCAGCTTTTCATGGAATATAATGAATGCCAAATATACAGTATATCCATAATTATATATAGCTGTATTTTGTTTTTTAAAGCCACAGAAATGATATTAAAGTGTGTATCTAAAAACACTTTTATTAAAATTTGAAAATAAAATTGCTTTAAATAATTAAATACACAGCACCCTCTTCAGAGAAGTGTCATAGGTTTTGTTTACATGCTACATTTATCTTTGGGGAAGATAAATTTGCCTATGGTTGTATTTTGACAAGGTGAAAATTGCGTTTTAGGCGCCAGCCAGGGCAATTTGCAATACCTGAACTTACCGTTCTTTCAGCCCAGTCCTACCCATGTTTGCTCTGAAGCAAGTCTCACCAAGCTCCTTTGGTTTTTAGTCTCACATAAGTGTATGTTCAGGGTTATTATAGTCTTTGTCTTCAACAAAGATTGTCTTGAAGAAAGGAAAGCTCAAAAATCTAGCATTCGTGGCTTGGACTGTGACAGAGAGAATTCATAGCAGAAATGTTATAGAAAGAAATTGTGAGCAGACTTTATAGCCCTTCTGTGCTTGGACCGTGGAAGGGACAGAAACAAAAACCCCTGACAAGCCATGGGGGAGAAGAAATGTGAAGATCTATCTGGTTTCAATGTGATGCTAAAATTAGTATATAAATGCAACCAGCTGGAAGTTCCGGGGGGTTTGCAGTCCCATAAGGCAGGGGAACAGGCCGTCAAGCTAGGGTTGCTGCTGATGCCACTGTTGCTGAAAAAGGCTCAATTATTCTTAGTCCGTTTTTAACCTAAATGCCTGTTGTAAAAGAGGAGGAAATAATGAAGTATCACTTGTATGTGATTTGTAATACTCAGTGGCAGATAGAAGAAAGGTACAAGAAATAATGTTTAAACATGTTGCTGTCTGTCCTCTCTGTCATTTGAAGGTGAAGGTCATGATAAATGTAGACATATGAAGATTCTAATACTGACAGCCAACCAGCAAGGACTTTATTTTGGAACACAGGAATGAATGGCTTGCAGAGCTGACTAGCCCTCGAGAGTCCTCTGCTATTTGCTGTTGCGTGTCTAAACTCATTCCAAAAGACATGATGATGGGCTGAGAAGCTGTCAGCCAAATCTAGCAAGTAACACTTTCGTGCATATTTTAGTGAGGCTTGAGACTCCCCTCTCTAAAATGCTGCTTAAATATATCGATTCACTAATACACAAAGAAAAAAAACCTTATCACTATAGACTACGAGCTGAGCTTGTGAGATGGAATGCTTGTGTTCCATTACCATCTTGGGGGAAATGATTCTGAACTAGCCACCTCCACTCGTAAGAGCAAGAATGGAGAGGTGGTGGCTCAGTAGTAGATGCTCTGCTTTGTGTGCAGAAAGTTCCTGTCTCTGATATCTCCAGTTAATAGAATCAGGCAGAAGATAATGTGACAGATGATGTGGCAGACCTCAGCCTGAGACCCCAGGGGAAGGTCATAGAACATGGCTTGATACTGATGGTACTACATGGAAGCAAGCACGGAGAATCACATCCTTTAGCATTCATGGTTGTGTAGTAGATCTTGAAAAATGCCTCTGCCCTTCTGCTATTTAATATTCCATGCATACAAATTTAAGGACGATTCTAATTTTCATAACAGAATGCACCATTAATAATAATAGGTTTTGAGGCTGCAGAAGTTGATTGTGAAATTCTCTCGACTCCTGGTTGTGCTTCTGTGCAATCACTTATGGATAATATACAGACAAATCTATAAGGCATTCTTCTGTAGTACAATCCCTTTCTCCGTTCCTCTGCAACGAGAAACATATCCATCAGTAAACAGTGTTCAGTTGTATTTTGAATATTTTAGATATCCCTTGAACCATTTGATTAAAAGGGGTAATTGTAGTGATAATATTATATAATCCTAATGCTGGAACCATGTGAGCTGTAAACCGAAAAGGCAGTTTGGTCCCATATTCTGTATATGATTTTCCCATCTGGCTTGGAGAGGAGGAAGCCACCCTTGTTGTATAGGCCTGCCCAGCCATGCTTTTGAGTCATGCAACAGGTATAGCAGCTCAGTAAGGAAATGCCTCATCCCTCCGTATTCTGACACATTAGGTCCATACTGGGATTATATTTGGACTGTGATCAAGAGGGTGCTATAAATCTCTCTTTTTGTAAACAACTGGTGGCACCACGACTTTCTGTTTTGCATTATATTTCTTTTTGGCCAGTTTGGTAGAGTGGACTTTGTTTTCCCTTTTGATGGCTTTTCTTCACTTTTGCAATAGGTTTCTGCATAGTTTTCATGTTTCTTTTTTTACTGTGTTTTTGTATATGGTTAAGAATGCTTGAGCACCTGAAACTATGGCTCAAGTTCTACTCACTAGTTGTGAGCAGGAAGCTTATTTTTGGTCTGGCATTTTGGCTGTTCATAAATA
>NW_015163141.1:72312-81523 GCF_001447785.1 Gekko japonicus
ATTTCATGCATGCGTGTTATTGCACATGGATGGGATCCTCCTACCCTGAACTGATGTTACCAGTCTGCAGCCAATTGTGTAAATAATGAGAAAAAGTGTTGGTTATTTAATTTATTATGGTTATTTATTTTAAAAGTACTTAAGATCAGTTTTGTTTGTCTACATTCTTCTCAGTGTAATTTCATGTATACATGTTTTCATACAACTTTATGGGAGTCCAGTCCTTCATTTAATTACACACACTAACCATCCACGACCCTGGGGGAGAATCCATGTCACCTACTTGGCAGATGCAAAAGCAGACACAGGGCAGAAGAAAATGAAATGCCACCAGCACAGCTACTGCACAACTGAACAGACAATGGCAAGGCAAGGAGAGCCAAGACTCAGCTCATGCGTGACTGCTGCTTTCCAAAATTGCATGCTCTCCTGTTCTCAGCATCCCTAGTTACAATATAAGTGTACACTCCTATTTTATTTTTAAAACTTTTTTGGTCTGTACTGGTGGTGTTTCTGAGGTGGTATGATTTGGCTTTTTCTCATCAATTTTAGTGTCTCCATTAACTGACATGCCTCTACTTTGTTAATAACACCTGCTGGTGTTTCCCTTGATTCTCATTTCTTTTTTTCTGATCTCCTTACATTTCTGGCCTATGTAGTGGGTTCTGAGTTTTTTTTATTATTTTCAATACCATTTTCAAGAACACTCCTTTGTCTTTTGTTACGTACGAGACTCAACACAGCTAGTGAACAGTGAATCAGCTTTATTTAACGAAGTCAGAAGAAATCAGAACGAGACAAAAGCACAGAGCAACAGGCTCTCTTTTAAACAGTCCGGGCTTAGGTAGCCATGCCCACATGTCAGCGAACAACCAATAACTATTTACAGATAAGGTCCAATCAGAGTGCTTCCCTCCTGAACCTTGCGCAGTTCTGATTGGTCTATTTACAATCCTTGTTCAGACTCAAGCTTAACATAGTTTTCAATACACAATTCCTCCCCCCTAAGATGGAACAACCTGGGAACACGTAATCTTTCAGATAGGCAGGAGGCTGCTTGCTCCGTTGTGTCCGTCTTAATGTTACTACTGGGGGACTGATTGGCGTTTCCCTGTTGGTAGGGCTTTCTCGTATACCTTGGGGCCTGTTTGCCTGAAAACTGTCTTCAGGCGGGTAACTGGGTTCAGTCGTGATACTGGGTGGTTCTCTCTCGTGGGAGTTGTCCGAGCTCAGAAGCTCTACCCGTTCGTCTGGAATGGGTATGTCTGCCACCTCAGTATTGGACTCAGGGTCTACCTCAGCCCACCGCTTTCTTAGTTGGTCGATGTGCCTTTTAAACACTCTACCGTCTGTAAGCTGTACTGTGTAAGTACGCGAACCCAGTACCTTGGTTACCGTGCCCGGCAACCAACGATGCCCTCCAGCATAGTTTTGCGCATAAACCAATTCCCCCTCCTCAAAACCCCTGGTCCGGTCAGTGGACTCACTATGTGGGGGTCTGGACATGGTTAGGTCCGGGTGCATTCGGTCAAGGAGAGTGGTTAGGCGGCGACCCATTAACATTTCTGCTGGGCTCCGCCCCGTCACAGAGTGTGGCGTGACATGCTGGTACATGAGGAACGGCGCCACCTTTTGGCTCCAGTTGCCCTGCACCAGACGGCTCAGAGTCTCCTTCGTGGTCCGCACCATTCTTTCGGCTTGGCCATTGGTAGCCGGGTGGAATGGTGCGGACGTGCTGTGCTGGATCAGATTTGCCACCAAAAACTCCTGAAACTCTGAGGCGGTAAAACAGGTCCCGTTGTCGAACACGAGAGTGTCCGGCAACCCATGCGTAGCAAAAATGCGGCACAGCACATTAATCACAGGGCCGTCATTTTGGAGGTCAGGACCACCTCCAACCATTTCGAGTACGCATTGACCACAATTAGGGATATTTGGCCCTGAAATGGTCCCGCAAAGTCGATGTGAACTCGCAACCAGGGCCGGTGACATTTCTCCCATTGCAGGACCGGGGCATGTGGGGGATCAGGCCGGGACAGCTGACACTCATGACATCTTTGTACCCAACTCTCCATGTCAGAGTCAATTTTCGGCCACCAAAAGTAACCTCGGGCTAGCCCCTTCATTCTCACGATGCCGGGGTGGCATTCGTGCAGCGCCTCAAGAACCTGGGTTCTCAGTTTGGGGGGAATCACCACCCTGTTTCCCCACATTAAACATCCTCTGTGGACAGAGAGTTTGCATTGCCGTGATGCAAACAGCTTGAATTCCTCAGTGACGCGCCCCACCAGCCACCCCCTCCACACCCAGTTGAGCACCCTGGCGATTGTGGAGTCCTTGGCTGAGGCGGTCGCAATGTCCGAGGTGCGCACCGGAGATTTGGCCAGTTCCTCGAGGGCCATTACCTCAAACGCCAGTGCAGGGTCAGAGTCCAGTTAAGGTAGGGGACAGCGGCTGAGGGAATCAGCATGCCCCACGTTCTTGCCAGGCCGATGTTCCAATACATAGTCATATGCTGACAAGAACACTGTCCAGCGCAACATCCTGGCCGACAAGATGTTGGGCGTCTGGCAATCCAGCGCGAAAATTCCCAGAAGGGGCTTATGGTCAGTGACCATCACAAAAGGTCTGCCATAAAGAAAATTGTGAAATTTCTTCACGCAGGCCACAAGCGCCAATCCCTGCTTTTCTATTTGCGCGTATTTCCTCTCGGCAGTGGTGAGCGTCCGAGAGTAGTATGCGATGGGCGCTTCTCTGCCGTCAGCCATCACATGGTTCAACACAGCCCCCACTCCATAAGGAGAAGTGTCCGCGGCCAACACCAGCTCCTTGGCTTCATCATAGTGCATTAGTACTGCGTCAGACAATAACAGAGTCTTTATGGCTTTGAAAGCACGGTCGTGCTGTGGGCCCCACTCCCACTTAGCCCCCTTGATAAGCAGCTTATGTAAGGGTTCTGCAATAGACACCTTATGTGGCAGGAATGGATGGTAAAAATTTAATATGCCCAAGAAGGACTTCAGTTCCTTCTTGGATTCTGGTCTTGGGACGTTCCGAATAGCCTGCACCTTACCCGTTGTGGGGTGTACACCTTGTGCATCAATTAGGAACCCCAAAAATTCCACCTTGGGCACTCCCAAGTGGCACTTTGAATTCTTTACCTTTAACCCTGCCGCTTGGAAACGGCCCAGCACTGCCCTGACGCGCTCTATCAGTTTGTCTTCGTTTTTTTCCGGCGATTAACACATCATCAAAATAGGGGACTACCCCAGGCAGGTCCCTCAATAATCCCTCCATCAGGCCTTGGAAAATACCCAGGGCAACATTTACCCCAAATTGCAACCTGTTCACTTTAAACGCACCCCTGTGTGTGACAATTGTTTGTGCTATAGCGGCTTGGGGGTCTACAGGAAGTTGTTGGTAAGCCTGAGCCAGATCTAACTTGGCAAAAACCTTACCTTCTCTCAAGGACACTAGCACATGGCTAATAACTGGAACGGGGTATGAGTGTTGCTGTAGTGCCTTGTTTATCATGCACTTATAATCAGCACAGATTCTCACTGACCCATCAGGCTTAATAGGTGTCACAATAGGGGTCTCCCATCTCGCATGTGATACCGGTTCTAACACAAGTTTGTCTAACTCGGATTCAATACATGGTTTCATGGAAAGGGGCACCTTTCGATATTTTAGCCATATAGGCGCTATGGAAGGATCCAACTCAAAAGTTACCGGTGGCCCTCTATACATTCCCAACGTACCATCAAATACATCAGCAAATTCAGTATACAGTGCATTCAATTTATTTGTGTTGACCTGGTTAATTCCACTAATAGCAATTCTGAGGGCCTCGAACCAGTCCAACCCCAAAAGGCTGGCTTGGTGCCCCTCTGCAACAAGGAGGCTCAGTGACTCTCGAAACCCCTTAAACTGTACCTCAAACATGGCTTCCCCAGCCACAGGAATGCGTCTCCCCTGAAAATCGGAGAGGTGAATGCTGCTCGGCTTCAAATGTTGATGACTCCAATGCGGAAACAAATGCTGCAACGTTTCTGATGAGATGACTGTTACGGCTGATCCTGAGTCAACCTCCATCTCACATGGTACGCCATTCCTCCATCTCACACGGTACGCCATTCAGTAGGACGGTGACATGGATCTTCTTCCTAGATCGCGATCCAGTCTTTAGGATGGTCGATGGGCAGGAACAGCAGTTGGTCAGATGGTGATCTGTAGACCTCGCGTTGTCCTGGCCGTGAACCTGGGGACGTGCACGAGGAGACGACGGTGGGGTCCTCTTCTTTCTTGACCTGCAGGAATGGCCTCACTTGTCACAGGAACGGCAAATGATGTCCTTCGCCCAGCAGCGATCCCGCTCGTGGTCTCTGCCACATCCGGCACAGGCCCGCCTTGGTGTGGTTTTCACTGGGGTCCGCTTGGCCCTCAGAGCTCGAGCGTGGTTGACGTCATCATGCTCACCTTCGGACTCGCTTGTTGATTTGTGGTGCACTGACTTGCTGGCCCCCTGTTAGCTTGGGGTCAGATTCTGATGCACCTCTTGTGTTGTCTTCTCCGCGGCCTCAGTGGCTACCGCTTCTGAGTAGGCCACAGAGTAGGTGAGGGCTTGCCTGGTGAAGAGCCTTTGCTGCAGCTTCTTGTCCTTCATGCCATAGACGAACTGGTCGAGGAGCGCTTCCTTCAGGTTGGAGAAGTTGCACGGGCGTGCAGCCTTCCTTAACGCTGACACGTATTCAGCTATCGTCTCGTTGGCTGCCTGAGACCGTTAGAATGCATGCTGACTAGCGATCTGTGATGGTTGCGGCGCAAAATGTTCCTTCAGCTTTAACTTTAGGTCAGCCAGGGACACGTCCTTGATTTCAGCGGGCGCCACCAGGGACCAAGCAACATTGAATACAGCTCTTCCACAGGAACTGAGGAGCGTCGCCTTCTGTTGGTCTTCATCATCAACCTTGTTCGCCTGGAGGTGGAACTCGAACCTGGCCAGGTAGGAGTCCCAGTCCTCGAGGTCTGGTTCGAACGCTTCGAACCGCGGGTTGACGGCCATCACTGTTCGGGGTGCAGGCACTGGTCCTAGTGCTGCAGCCGGTTGATCAGCCGGGTCTCGTTCTTCTGCCCTGGGTCCTTCAGGGGCTTCTTGGTCGTTTGCCGTTCTGGCGTCGGTTCAGCGGGGCTGCCTACCTGCTCTAGAATCCCATCCTCGTCGCCAACTGTTAAGTATGGGACTCAACACAGCTAGTGAACAGTGAATCAGCTTTATTTAACGAGGTCAGAAGAAATCAGAACGAGACAAAAACATAGAGCAACAGGCTCTCTTTTAAACAGTCCGGGCTTAGGTAGCCACGCCCACATGTCAGCGAACAACCAATAACTATTTACAGATAAGGTCCAATCAGAGTGCTTCCCTCCTGAACCTTGCGCAGCTCTGATTGGTCTATTTACAATCCTTGTTCAGACTCAAGCTTAACATAGTTTTCAATATACAACATCTTTCTTTTTTCATCTTTTAAATTTAATTCTGTCTGTCCCCTTTGCCTATGACTTTCTGTCTTTCTCTCTGCTTCTCTTACAAGCCTCATATCAAGAAGCTTTGAAATTCACTTTGAGACTTATTCTGATTTTCCTACTTCACAGTTGTTTACTCCTCTGTGTTAGAACACACACACCCCGCCTTGCTCTGTTATTGGTTGGGTGTAAACATGTAGAAGGATCAGGTGAGCTGGTAGAATGCTGCAATGGTAGAATGAACCGGTGAGGAATAACATTTTTAATGTACGTAATTGTACTTTAAAATTTCCCAGATTCCAGAAGTTCATCCTTGTGGGTTGTCTGCATGAACTGTGTGAAAATGTGGGAAATTATGTACTGATTAGGATCATGAGGAGCATACATTGTAGAAATAGGAAGTTATGTCCAAAAGAGTCTCAATAGTTCTAGCTAGGGTTGTAAAACTTGCTTAAGCCCTTGCTGACTGTTTGCCTTTCCTCTCTCAAAGGAAAAATGTTGGAAAAGACCTTTGACACACTGTTGGTGGATCCAATAGGGACGTTTTCTTATAAAGGATGACTGAACCTTTAGAATTCTGGCTGGCAGACAGGTCAAACTCTGGGAGAAACCATAGCTAAGAGGTCAGGGGCAATTAGTGGTACTTGAGTCAACGCTTTCCGAGAGGATAGAAGAAAGTGACACGTATTGGGGGAATCTGTTTCAGCCTTGCTGTTCCTGATGAGGCTTGGTCCAGTTGTTCCCTGCCACTGAAGCTGAATGTCTGGCCTCTCAGTCGATCTTAGGAGCATCAATATGCAGCATCATGGCTGAGGTAATACAATGTACACTTCATTTGATTATTTGCTTTGCTAGGGTGCTTTTGCTTTTGTACTTAATTTGTTAATCAAATCTTCCCCAACACCCAGGCTACCAGAGATCTTTTAAATGAAGTCAATGGGAACTGAACTGGAGACTTTCTGCAGGCAAAACACATGTTCAGCCACTAAGACATAGCCCCTCCTTAAGGTGATAATGTCTACACACGGCGGGAGGGGGACCAGTAGTGAATGGTGGACAACTTTCTTGACCTGTTAATGGTTGGCAAAGTATTTGATGACAGTTGCAAGAATCTGATGCACAGCAGTATCTTTTACAGCAGTTTAATCTTTGTCATCAAATCCTCCAGCAGCCATGATTAATAGTGGCACTTGAGCCTGTTTTGAAAATTGTATATTTGGTAGCTATGAACTTTGATCTATGGTTTTACTTTAAAGAATCGCTATGTCACAAGCGTCTCCTGGAGATCCTTCCATCTAATTAAACCACACACAAATACAACATGGAGAAATCTGATGCTATTGATACAAGCTCTGTGTTTATTACGATATTTTAGGCCTTTTATTAAAACTGGACTGTTGTTCCCAGCAATATAGTAGATAAGCTACCTAAAAACAATAATGTCATCCCAGAATCACAATGAATTAGAATTTCCCAAGACCAGAGTCGGTTAGAAATTTATTATGTTGATTTACTCAGCACCCCAATTTCAGTTAAGGGTGCGACATTTTAACCCAAGCTAGAATTACTTTAATTTAGTGAATCCAGGCTCAGTCTATCCCCCCCCCCAAACTATTTGTCTTTCCACCATGTATGCAATGGATTTTACAGTCCAGCATTATATGATTATGATAAAATTAAAATTTATATGAAAGATGTATAAAGGTTCTTCAAAAGTATCATTTTATAGTATAAACAAAAGTGTATCATTAGCAAATACACACACAGAGAGGGTTTTTTTACATTTTTAACACAGGAAATATCCTGCTGGACCACTTCCTCTATCATGGCACTCTGTCTCTATCCACAGTCAGCTAGATGTTCCTGAAAACTTGCTAGAAAATTGTTATTAAATTCATGATTATTCACATTAGGTTCTGATGATACACCAGGGTTGAATTGCACTTTTAAAAAACAGCTCACACAAATGTACTCTTTTCAAAAGTATTCCATGAAAGTAAATTCCTCTTTAATGGGGAAAAAAAATCACAGCTTCTGGTTTTGGTTTCACTGAACAAAAGCTGCAGTCTTGCATGACTTTGCAGCACCTACCAGAATGCGAATAGACTGTGTGAGCTACTTTCGTAGCATAAATCTGCTTCAGTATATCGATGGAACTGATTCTCAGGCCTAGATCTGAATTTGTGCTTATTTAACAGCTTTTATCCAACCACTTTCCCAATAGAGTCGGAGCTACCACAACCACTTCTGATTGTTGCTGAGGGAGTCGCACAACTGAAGTCCTCCATACAAATAAACTCTCAGCACATAGAAAACAAGATTTCCGAGAGGCACACCCCAGCCTTCTCAACATTTTGATAATATTATGTGCAGTTTGGGAGGGAGGGAGGAACATTCTGTTTTATTACACCCCTCCTGTGCAACTGCAGTCTGAAATGGTACAGACCACACACAGTTTCAACCTGACTGGCATGCACAGAGGAGTGATATGGTAGATTTCTGAAGTGAACATAAAAATCTCCATCTTCTGATGACAGAAGGCAATCTTGTCCCCTTCCTCATCCACACTGTACCCACTTGCTGCATGGGTCACTAAACCCCAAAAACAGGTCTGCGGGGTGGGTGGGGGGGTTATATCCACAATCATTTTCTGCTGGTGAATTGCTATTTCCTTCCCAGTGTTCAAGAAGAGACCTGGGTTAGTCGCTTACTGCAGGCAAGGAGACAATACAAGGCAGGATTCTTAACACCAGGTTTTATTCTTCTGCCCCTCTTAAAGCCCCTATTCTGCTTTCTCCTCCATCTTTCTTCCTCAGTATAGAGGGGCCTAGTCTGCCCAGGAACAGACTATGTATCCCTAATGGCACAAACTTCTAAACTTCAACTGTGAAATAACTTGCAAAACAGCTATTAAAACATAACACTGGGGTAGGGTTTCTTTCTATTGCCTTTTAATTCTTTGTTTTAAGGGAGTTATGCAAATGAAGTAAAAAATGGCATCTTCAATTTGTAATAGGGTTGCTGGGTCCACCCTGGCCACCAGCAGGGAATGGGGGGTAGGTTGCCAGATCCAGTTTGGGAAACACCTGGAGATTTGGAGATGGAGCCTAGGGAGGACAGGGACCTCAATGGGATACAATGCCTTAGAGCTCACCCTCCAAAGCATCCATTTTCTCCAGGGGAACTGATCTCTGTGATCTGGAGATGAGCTGTAATTCTGGGGGATCCCCAGGTCCCACCTGGAGGCTGGCATCCCTAATGATGTAGTTCAGTGGTTCTCAAACGAGGGTTGCCAGCTTCCATTTACTTCATTTATACCCCACCTTTCTCCTCCGTGGGGACCCAAAGCAGCTTACATTGTTCTCCTTTCCTCTGTTTTATCCTCACAACAACCCTGTGAGGTAAGTTAGGCTGAGACTGTGTGACTGGCCCAAGGTCACCTAGCAAGCTCCCATTGGCAGAGTGGGGATTCCAACCTGGGTCTTCCAGATCCTACATGCTAACCACTACTCCATCATGACTAATGTTGCAAAACATCTGTCATACACACTGCTACAGGGGTGTTCATTTTCCATTGAAGTCTGTCATCTTGTTAAATTAAATTTAATAATGGGGAAATTCAGACTGATGCACAAATTGATTCTCACAATTAGGATTACCCAGAGTTTTTCTGTTGCTATCTTCTAGG
>NW_015163141.1:81534-113682 GCF_001447785.1 Gekko japonicus
AAGGATGAGACATAAATGTTTGAACATCTAGATATTTGATCAGTAGGTAAAGAAGAAGGGCAGGGTTTGGAATATGGAGGGACCTCAGCAGGGTATAATGCCATTGAGTCAATTGCCCAAAGCAGCCATTTTCTCCAAGAGAACTGATCTTGGAGATCTCCAGGTGCTGCCTGGAGGCTGGCAATACTAAGGGGAGGGCCAGACCTGTAGATTTGAGGGGTAGAGCCTGGGGAGGGCAGGGTTTGGGGTATGGAGGGACTTCAGCAGTGTATAATGCCATAGAGTCTACTGTCCAAAGCAGCCATTGTAATAGCTGGGAAATTTCCTGTAGGGGAAATGATGTGTTGTGGCTGGGGAACATGGTGATTTCTGGGAGATCTCCAGGCCCCACAGGGAGATTGGCAACTCCAGTGACCGTTTAAGGAAAATTGGGATCTGTATTTTGGCAACTCCAGTGACTGTTTAAGGGAAGATTGGGAGATATATTTTACCTCAGGACACATTCAATGACTCCCAACAGCATCAGCAAACTGTTTAAAATGTTAGAGGCAAAGGCCAATCAGGCCACATATGCAAATGACCTCTGTGTTCCAACTGGCTACTGGGGGGAGAGTAACAGCAAACTGTTTAGAATATTAGAGACAAGATTCAGGCAATGCAGCCAGTCAATAGGGACAGCTTCTGAGTGATAGATCAGGGAGCGAACTGATTTGGGAGCATGTGGAATGTTCGCACCAAAATACAATTATACATAAGGAGAGATGATTGAATGCTGCAAGTATAATGCTTGAAGCAGGGCTCTCAAAGATGATCTTAAAAGGCACCCTGTTTTACATGCATTTCTAGTTAAAATGATTGTGGGTAGCCAATGTTGGGAAATAACTTCTGTTTAAATGAACGTGCATAGGCTACAGCAGAAGAGGGCACTGGAGAGTGACAGCCAATAAGAACAGACAGCACCATGCAAGGTATGCCAATGGACTGACTCGGTATAAGAACCCTTTGTATGTTCATGACCATTATTCTGTAATTGCCTCTGAGACGGGGAGAGAGCTGGTTCTGTGTCTGTGTGTGAGATACAAGCACTGGGAATGCGCCATTCTCCAATCTCCTCCTGCCTTTCAGGGCTAGAGCTTTGTTAGGCCACACAGTGGTCCCCAGAATTCTGTCTTCTTGATGCTTTGTTTTTATTTATATATTTATTTAAAATATTTCTATGCCAACTCAGGGTCTCCAAGACAGTGAACATATGTCAAATGTTAAAACATTTCAAAATGTTTTAATGTTAATGTCATTGTCTAGGAGCCTCTTGCAGGTGCCTGGCCCCAAGATGGCTCAGTCAGCTGTCACCAGGGGAAGGGCCTTCTCAGTTGTGGCCCCTATGATGTACCCCTGCATCTTCTTCGTGGTCTCTGTGCATCACACCTCTGGGATATAGTGCTCCTGTGCCGACCCCGATCGGTATAACAGAAAGCAAAAGGGATTTTCGCGCCCACTCCCTGGTCACGTGCCGGACTCCACTGCACATGACCAAGGGAAGGGCACGATGATCTCGTCAGTTCTCTTCTGACCCCCGCGCTGGTAGGAACGTCTCCACTCCAGTCGGTAAAACTACTCTTTTTAGCCTTTAGGCCATGTTTCTCTTCAAGTTTAGTTAGTTAGGAAAGTGTTTTAGTTAGATAGTTGTTCTTTGGACTTTGTTTCTTGGCCCCCTCCCTCCGGCCTATGGCCGTTCAGTGGGGCTTCTTTAAACAGTGCTGGAAGTGTGACAGTAAGATCGCCTCCCCAGATGGACATTCCCTTTGCGTTTTATGCCTGGGGGAAATGCACCGAGTAGACTGTTGCGCCCATTGTTCCAAGTTTTCCAAACAGACCAGGAAGAATTGGGCAGCTAGACTTCAGGTGGCACTTATGGAAGTCGCACTCTCGCCGGTGACACACTCATCTCAGGAGATGTCCAGGCACGCCTCGATGTCGATGCCTGCTTTGGAAGTGACAGTCTTCACCATCGACCTCCATCGATGCCGTAAAATCAGTGCCGAAGCGCCCGATTCAGGCACAACAGTCTGAAGCCCATACTCCTTCCAAAAAACATGAGGAGGGCAAGGACATTCAGCTTATCAAGCTTAAGAAGCACAAGAAAGGCTCTCTCACAGCTGCTTCACTTGATTCAACAAGCCAAGGGCATCCACAAGGTGAACTTCAGTTACCTTCGCTTCGCCCCATACAGTCCCCTGACTCTGACCAGGAGCTAGACTTGACCCAGGTTCCTCGATCCCCTGACATCGAGAACCTGCAATGAAACTGAAGGACACGCATGGTCGTCCCTTCACCTCCGTTCATCCCCGATGATTGGGATCGATCACCAACGCCTCTTCAGCCACCAACCCGGGATCAGCGCTAGTGGCTTATCTGTACGGGGCGTATCCATTTTCGGGATCAATGCCATGGCTTCCTCCATGTCCCCCCGTAGCGTGGGATTGCCAATCATCATCTTCCAGACTTTCTTGGTACCGAGATCCCTCCCCGGCACCGGAGTTTGTTAGATCTTCACAGTCGAGACCGATCGCTAAAGGCTCCAGTCTGCAGTCCTATAGATCAATTGGAGTTGTTACCTTCGATGCCGATCCTTCAGACATAGTTCTCTGAACCTTCACATCACTCCAGCTCCCCTAGCTCTCACTCGGATGAGGAGAGTTCACACCCACCGCTAGAACCGTCCCCGCCACAGCAAGTGGAGGTCGACCTTCCTATTTCGCCATCGGAGGATGTTAAGCCTTATGGAGACTTTGTCAAACAAATGGCACACACACTAGCTCTACCCACCATCCAGTCTCTTCCAACAGTCACAGACTCGGTCTTCGACATCGTCCAGATGGACACGTCGCCCTCGGTCGCCCTTCCCATGACGTCAGTCCTTTTGCAGACAGCCAGAGCTCCTTGGTCTCATCCTTTGCCCGTCTCGACATTCAATAAGAGGTTGGATCATATGTACAAGATCTAAGAATTGGGGGCAGAATTCCTCATCGTCCATCCAAAGCTGAATTCGTTAGTGGTTATCTCATCTGTCAAGGGCAAGAGTAGCCACTCTACCCCTCCAGACAAGAGGGAAGAAAAATTGACTCTTTTGGGAGAAAATTTTATACCGCTGGAGCTATGGGTATCAAATCCTCTAACTATGCTGCTTGCATGGGATGCTATCAGTATGCCCTTTGGGAACAAATGGCAGAATTTATCTCGACCCTCCCTGATGACTGCAGTCAACAAGCCAGGCATATCCAGACAGAAGGAATGCTTTTGGCAAAACATCAACTTAATGTTTCCAAGCACTCACTGGATGTAGCAGCAAAGACTCTCACTTCTTCGGTCGCCTTATGCCAGCACGCATGGCTTTGTTCATCTGCCTCATCAAATTTTCAATTTTCCAAGTTGTACTTTGTTTTTCAGATACATCAAACAACTCAATAAGAACAAAGTCTTCAGAAGAGAAGAAGAAGAAGGACGGACCTTCCCGGGCTTTCTGTAGTCCGTTTCGAACAATATCTTTCTCAGATGTCCTATAGAACAATAAATATGAGGGGTAACAACTCCATAAACACAATTCCTCAATTTGCTAATTTAACAATAAAGATGAATAATTATACATACAATTCATGTTGTCTATAGTGTTCTTACAATTCCAATCTTGACTGTATAAGTGGTGTTTACAAAAGTTCTAGAAATATAAATACACAAAATTTCTTTAGGCTTTTTACATTAGTCCATCTTGTTTTATAAAAGTCATAACAGTAAAAATATCTGTATCAATTCCAATCTTGACTGTATATGTGGTGTTTACAAAAGTTCAGAAACAGCTGCTCATAGCTCTATTGTCTACCGGTCTCCATTCAGGATTATATGCAGAAAGACTACAGAAAGCCCGGGAAGGTCCGTCCTTCTTCTTCTTCTCTTCTGAAGACTTTGTTCTTATTGAGTTGTTTGATGTATCTGAAAAACAAAATACAACTTGGAAAATTGAAAATTTGATGAACATACACAGCAATATCTGTCTTTTTGTATCTTGTGCCACTCTAATTGCTGGATCCTTTATAATTTCTTTGTTCATCTGCCTTACAGCCAGACACTAAAACCATTGTAGAGGACCTTCCATTTGAGGGTGATGGACTTTTTAGTCCCACAACGGATGCAGTGCTTCAAGAGTTCGACAAAAACATCAAGACGTCTCGCACCCTAGGGGTTACACCTGCTACAAAACTCCACCATCAACCATCAACCCCCGCCCATTGCTGTTTCCTCCATTTTGCAGTGGGAAGTTGTCATTTCCAATTCAAAGCCCTTCCATTTGGACTGTCCTCGGCCCCTCAGGTCTTCACAAAGGTTATGGTGGTCATGGTGGCACACCTTAGTCTAAGGGGAGTCCAGATATTTCCCTATATAGACGACTGGTTACTGGTAGCAGACTCAAAGGCATCCCTGCTCACCCATGTCAACCTAACCTTGTCCGTCCTTACATCCTTGGGCATCAAGGTGAACCTACAAAAGTCAATGCTCCTTCCCACCAAAAGAGTGCCGTTTATAGGAGCTATCCTGGACTCTGTTGTTTGCAAGGCTTTCCTCCCTCCCCAGAGAGCAAGGGACATTGTTGATCTAGTGACCCTATTCTGCAAGATTGGGCATGCCACGGCAAAACAAATCCAGTGGCTGCTGGGTTTGATGGCGGCCACCATCAATGTCATTGTCTTTGCCAGATTGCATTTCAGACCTCTCCAGCTCTGGTTCATCCTCAGGATTCACCCATAGAGTCAACCCCAATCCCTTCATCTGGTCTTCCCACTGACTGTTTTGGGCTCTCTGCTTTGGTGGACAGATCCAGTAAATCTCCTAGCAGGAGCCCCATTTCATCTGTCCACATCAGCACTCACGTTGACTATCGATGCGTCGCTTTTGGGATGGGGTGCACACTTCAAGGGAGTTTGTGTTGGGGCTCGATGGGAATCCCATGTAGCCCACCATCACATCAATTTTCTGGAATTGCTGGCAGTGCAATATGCATTCAGGTCTTTCCGACACCTGGTGGTCCAGCAGGTGGTCGTTGTCCTGATGGACAACACAACGCCCCTATGTTATATCAACAGACAGGGAGATACAATATCCAGGGGGCTATGTCGACTAGCACTGGAATTATGGGACTAGTGTCAATCGTGGAACACGTTCCTAAGAGCCGCCCATCTACCGGGGACGTTGAACGTCCAAGTGGACTTCTTGAGCAGAGGAGGTGCATCAGAGCATGAGTGGGAGCTCAATTGGATATATCTCCAACCAGTCTTTCACCTTTGGGACCATCCAGAAGTGGATGTGTTTGTGACACACAACAACAGAAAATGCCATCTGTTCTGCTCCAGAGCGGGGACAGATCCCCTCTATCTGGACGATGATCTTCTGGTCCCGTTGTCATGTCTTTACATGTTCCTCTTCCCTCTGATTCCTCTAATCTCCAGAGTACTAGTCAAGCTAATGCAGGAAAAGCCACGCTGTCTCTTAGTGACCCCATGGTGGCCCCGGCAACATTGGTTCTCCACTCTGCTCCACCTATCCAAGGGCTCTTTTGTTTATTTTCCTCCAGCTGCAGATCTCCTCCTCGCGGAGAGAGGGAAGATACTGCATCATGATGTGCAGCGTCTCAAGCTCACAGTTTGGAGGATCCTATTTGAGTGTTCAGAGACAGAATAGATCACATCCTATTGAACTGTCGCAAACCATCTACCCGAATTTCTTATGCTGGAAAGTGGAAGAAATTCTCGTCTCACCTTGACTCGTTGGGATTGCCACCACCTCCATCTGACCTGATGGCAATCTTCGGGTTCTTATTATGTCGTCTGGACCTAGGCCTCAGCTGTGCCTCATTGTAGGTCTATTTAGCTGCAATCTCAGCTAATCACCCGCCAATTGATGGTCATTCTTTTTTCTCCCACCCTCAGACCAAGAAGTTTCTTAAGGGCCTGACCCACCGCTTCCCTCCGTCACGTGGTCCCACGCCAGCATGGGACCTACCCATGGTGCTTACAAGACTTATGGACAGACCCTTTGAGCCTATGGCTACTTGTAGTCTGCAGCTTCTGTCGTGGAAGTCTGCCTTTTTAGTTGTGCTTACCTCCACTAGGAGGATGGGAAAGTTATCGGCACTCCACTGTGACCCCCCTTATTTGAGTTTCCGTCACAATGGGGTCACGTTGGCTCCAGATGTTTTTTTCTTACCGAAAGTCGTTTCTGAGTTTCATCATCAAGTGGACATTGTTCTCCCAGTGTTCTTTCCGTCCCCTTCGACGGAGGAAGAATGCTGATTTCACTCGTTGGAAGTCAAAAGAGCTTTACTTTACCTGAATCGAACACGACCCTTTAAGAAATCACCGGCCTTGTTCGTTTCTTATGCTCTAACCCTCAAGGGAAGAAGCTGTTATCCCAATGCCTATCCAAGTGGGTTGTGGAGACTATTAAATTCTGCTACATGCTAGTTAAAAGGTCGCTCCCAGGTCCGCTATGGGCACATTCCACCCGGGCAGTGGCAGCATCCACAGCCTTCCTGCAAGGTGCGTTGCTAGAAGATATCTGCAACGCAGCTACTTGGGCCACGCCTCACACGTTTGTGAAGCATTATGCCCTTGATGTACATCTTCATCAGCGTTCCACGGCTGGATGAGTGGTGTTGCAGGCAGCGCAGATTTAGGACCTCAGCTCCCTCCTCCAGGTAGGTGGGTACTGCTTGCTAGTCTCCCAGAGGTGTGATGCACAGAGACCACGAAGAAGATAAACAGGTTGCTTACCTGTAACTGAGGATCTTTGAGTGGTCATCTGTGCATTCACACCACCCGCCCTCCTTCCCCTCTGCTTTCGGTCCTTCCTTTCTTTCTTTGGAGATTGAGGGCAGCGGTCAGAAGGAACTGGTGGGATCGTCGTGCCCCTCCCTTGGTCATGCACAGTGGAGCCCGGCACGTGACTGGGGAGTGGGCGCAAAAATCCCTTTTGCTTTCCATTATACCGATCGGGGTCGGCGCAGGTGCACTATATCTGAAAGGTGTGAATGCACAGATGACCACTCAAAGATCCTCAGTTACAGGTAAGCAACCTGTTTTTCTTCTTCTCTGTGAGGCAGTTTTTCCCGCCAAAACACTGTTCCTCACTCTGGTTGAGCTGCTTCTTAGTACCGTGTTTTTATTATAGACTTATAACTTTCTGCGGGTCCCACCCTGTGATAGAGAAGTTATTTGGCTTTTGCCCAGGCCAGAGATTTATTGTAACTCAGCAGGAGCCCTTTTATAAAACCCATTGAAAATTGCACTTACATGAAGTAAAGTTAAAACAAAAAGGTTGATTTTATTGAACAAGCACAGTTGATAGGGCAGGGGACGAGAAGTTGAGGTAACTGTTGTTGATTATGCACATTAGAATATTTTGAACAGGCAACAGATTATAATTGAAGCTTATATACTTAGAGACTCAGTTCTTAACTGTGAGAGGTTTGTTTGTCTTGGAGATTTCTTTTAGCAACAATGGGTCTTAATAAAGTTTCATAAAACTATTTTAGTTTCCTGGAAGTTAGTGCATTCTTCCTGTATTTGAATACTTCCCTTGTGGGATTACAACTTTCCCTTTTTCACTCTTGAGGAGTCTGTTTCCCTTTTCACACAAACCAGCGGTCCCTTCTGAGTTGAACCCTCTGAACAACTGGGTAAGAAATGTCCTACTTTTTTTAGGAGCAATAATCCTCTTCTGTTTGGCTAGATGGGCAGTTTCCAACCTCCTGTCCAGTCCATCCTGTCAAACCTAAACCCCAGTTCTGGAGACTTTGAATAAATGAAATTCAGCTAGGGCTGAAAGACTTTAAGTTCTCATTTTTGAGCTTCTCCTCAAATATGTTGGTACACAGTAAGGGCAAAGAGTTGTGTCCTTCACTTCTCAAGTGACTTGCCTGTTTCCCTGAGACCAGGGGTGATCAAAGTGTGGCTCTTTCACACATATTGTGCAGCTCCCAGCAGGGTGGCTGGGGGAGTGATCAGTCTTCCCTTCCCTAGCCAATGTTCCCCTCCCTGGGTAGGCTTGAGGTGTGTGTGTGGGGGGGGAAGCAGAGAAAGAAAGCAACTTTGGTCCCTGCCACATGGCAGGGAAAACACCGGCCAAAGTGTGGCAAATTAGAGCCACACCAAAATAGAGACGCCGCGGCGGGATCCCATGGATCCCCTTAGCCGCGGCGCCGTTGCTCCCCGGCACGATCAGATGCCGGGGAGGAAGACACAGTCTGCCTGAGCATGTGCAGTTTGGGCTGGAGCCGGGGATGCGCCGGTGAAAGGACGCGCCGGCGATCCCACAGCCGGCTTTGATGCGGCCGTCTGGGATGAACCACCACGGTAGGTGGTTCATTTTTGCAGCGGGGTTTTGGGTGGAAGGGGCTGATCGGGGATGCAAGCACAACGCTTCCCAGATGTTGCGGTGGGATCGCGTCTGTTTGCTGCACCCCGATCCTTCCCTCTACCGGCCCCAAACCTCTCGTGTGAGGTTTTAAGGCATTCTCAAAGCCAACCCCCCCGGCCAGCTGGCTTCATTCACATAGTATTTATATATTTGAAACCCACTACTCTAGTTAATGGTGGCTGCGGTGACTCAGGGGGTTAAGAACTGCAGACTGGAAGGTTGGTACTTCAGCAGTTCAAGACCCGAGTGCTGCGTAACAGAGTGAGCTCCCGTCTCTGGTTCCAGCTCCTGCCGTAGCAGTTTGAAAGCAAGGAATTGCAAGTAGATAAATAGGTACCGCTTCAGTGGGAAGGCAGCGTTTCGTGCGCCTCAGCATTTAGTAATGCCGACCACATGACCACGGAAGCGGCTCTTCGGCTTGAAAACAGAGATGAGCACCGCGTCCCTAGAGTCGGATTTGACTGGCTTTCAAGCAAGGGAAGCCTTTACCTTTACTCTAGTTAATGCTATCAAATTGCATGAATAACCCCAACTATTTCATTTAGGGCTGCCAAGGATGGGGGCTGGAGATCTCCTGGGATTACAGCTGATCTCCACGTGTCAGAGATCAGTTCTCCAGGAGAAAAATGGCTGCTTTGGAAGGTGGACTCTATGGCATCACACCCCACTGTTGCCCATCACTTCCACAAACCCCCATCCTCCCCAGAATCCACCCCCCAAATCTCCAGGAATTTCCCAATCCAGGCCTGGCAACCTTAATTTGATTGCATATCCTCAGATTATTTCTATATTTAAAGTCAGCAAGATGCAGACATAATATTGCCACACATGGCAAATCACATGACTCTAGGTTTCCATTCATGAATGTAAACACAAAGCCATTTCCTAAAGCCCTTGCACCTAACAGCTGGTAAACTTTCTACTGTTTACAATACTCAAAAGTTCAGCCTTGATCAGTAAAACAGTAGTGCTGATGGGATTAGAAAACTGGTGTGAATTGCACCATTTGATCAGGTTTCAAGGGCTAATCCAAGAGGGAGCCATTGCAGCAAAACTTTAATAGGAGAGACCAATGATAGACCAAAGTTTGAGTCCAGTCAGTGGCACCTTTAAAACCTTAAAAACAAAAACTTATACCCAGAAATAAACCTTGTAAGTCTTAAAGGTGCCCTGGACTCAAAAGTTATTCCATTGCTCCAGACAAACACAGCTACCCACCCGAATCAAAACTAGGTCACTTTAAGCTTATTGCATGCAATTTTCTATTTAAACCAGTTTAAAAGGCTCAAGGTTACACCAGTACTCCCTGGATCATCCCAACAGTCTTCTGAAAAGCACGTGCAAAGTTAACTATTGGCCCTTCCTGACCTGGGGCAGAATGGCAAAAATCCTTGTAGATTTAAAGCTTAGATGATGCTGCCTCAGACTGCCCCAGAACTAGTAGCACCAGGGCTAGGCTGGATTCCACAGCCAAGACAAGGAGGGATGAGCAAGCTTCTTGCACTGGTATTTGGGACACAATGCTCCCTCTAAGCTATGGAGTCTTGTGAGCAAAAATTCTACTTTGTGAGCTACTGACATGAAAATTGTGAGTGAGTGATTTGGCTGCTGCATAAATGAGTTTGCTCTGGAGCCATCCTTCCTGAGCTAAGACAAAAATATGTGAGCCGGAGGCTAAAAAACTGTGAGCTACCTCACACTAACTCAGCTTAGTGGGAACACTGCTTGGGAGTTCTCCTGCCCAGGCCTGCGACCTGCTGTGCCAGCATAATGATGAACAGGCCTGCATTTCTAGAGAACAGAATAGAAATAAGAATAGCTTGGCCCTCTTCCATAGTTTACAACAAAAGGCAATGACAACATACTGTCACATGTGACAGAAGTAAGAAGAAAGCAGAGTTGTTGGAATGACAGACATGATTGCTGAAGTCTGTTAAAGAGGTAACAACACTTCCACAGGAGGAGGATGGCTGAGAAAAGAAGGGGGGGGGGGAGAGCAGCTGCTAGACATAGGATCTTTGGCAGAGATAAAGGATTTCTCAGCAGGCAGATAATTAGACAGAATCCAAGCACCTCTTTGGCCTACAAGCAATGCCACATTGTATGCCTAGCAAAGTAATGAGCACCTTGGCACAGTCTGTTTGGAAATGGAGAGATTTGCTTCATTGAATTTGTAAGAATATAAGAAGAGTTTTGCTAGCTCAGACCATCTAGTCCAGCATCCTGTTTCACAACCAGTTGCCCTAGAAGGGCAACAAGATGGGCACAAAAGCCAAGGCCCTGGTTCTGCCTCCTAACACTGATCCTTCAGAGTTTTTCCAACTCTCTCTGTGAAGGTTTCCTTTTCTCACTATGTTGGTAACTATTGATGGACCCGATAGGGTTGCCAGCTCTGGGTTGGGAAATACCTGGTAATTTTGGAGGTGGAGCCTGGGGAAGGTGGCATCTGGGGAGGGGAGGGACCTCAGTGGGGTATAATGCCATAGAGTCTACCTTCCAAAGCGGATGATCTTCTTCATGGTCTCTGTGCATCACACCTCTGGGATATGGTGCGCCTGCGCCAACCTCGATCGGTTCCTCTTGAAAGCGAAAGGGATTTTCGCGCCCACTCCCCAGTCACGCACCGGCCCCACTGTGCATGACCAAGGGAGGGGCACGACAATCCCGCCAGTTCTCTTCTGACCACTGTGCTGGTAGGATCTTCTCCGCTTCGGTCGGTAAAAAATTTGGGCTTTTAGGCCTATTCCTCGTTTTCTTCGAAGTTTCTTCATTTTCCTCTTGTTTATTTTTTGTTAAGTGAAAGGACTTTGTTTCTACGGACTTATTTCCTTTTGGACTCTGTCGTGTGTCCCCCCCCCAGCCTATGGCCAAGAGGTGGGGTTTCTTTAAATGGTGCCTTAAGTGTGGCAGCAAGATCACCCCCCCCCCCGGCCCCCCCCCCCCCAGACGGACACTCGCTTTGTCTTTTGTACCCCGGGGAATCGCACCGAGTGGACTCTTGTGCTCATTGCATGAAGTTTTCGAAGCAGACAAGGAAGTACAGAGCTGCCAGACTTCACGTTGTGCTTTTGGAGTTAGTGTTTTCACCGATGTTGTCACAGGACACTTCAGGGCATGCATCATTGTCAACTGCCGCCTCGACATCGACGGCTGTGCTGTCCCTGATATTGACTCACATAGATGTCGACCGCCCGATGCTGAAACGCTCGGCCCAGACATCTCAGTCCAAAGCCCATATTCTCTCTAAAAAACGCAGGGAGGGCAAGGACGATTGGCCAGTCAAGCATAAAAAGCATAAGAAAACTCCCCCTACGCAATCTCCACTGACCCCTCAGGGGGCCTTGGAACCGAATCCTATGGGGGCTGCTTCCCTTGACTTTTCGAGCCGAGAGCAGCCACAAGGTGTACCTCAGTCACATTTGCTGTGTCCTATCCAGCTCACTGACTCTGAGCATAATATGGACTTGACACAGATCTCCCGGTCTTCCAGTGTCGAATGTCTGCACTCAGACTGCAGAGCTGATGCATTTGTCTGTCCTTCACAGCTCCGACCTGATGATCGAGACCGACCATCGGCACCAATCCACCCACCACCACCACCCTCCTGGGACCAACGGCAGTGGCAATACATGTATGGGGCCTATCCATTTACAGGCAGTATGCCGTGGTTCCTACCCCAACCAGTGGAGTGGGACTGTCAGTCCACCTCTTCACACATTTCCCAGTATCGAGATCCTCCATCAACGTCGGAGTTTGTGAGGCCCCATCTGTCGAGGCCAATGGGCAAACCTCCCAAGCCGTCGCACCCGACAGTTCCAAAGTTTAAAGAGCCATCGAACCCGATTCTCCCAACCACCTGCATGTCCACACCTTGTTTCTGTTGCTCTGTACTTGCCTTAGATAAGTATATTTCTCTGCCTTCGTTCTTCCGTCTTTATTTCTACTTCGTTCTCTCTCCTTACTATTTAAAAAAATAATAAGAAAAAGGAATACTTTTCTCTTTATTCACTTTTGTTCCCCCCCCCTCCCTTTTCTTTTTGGTGGGTGGGGAGGAGAATGTATGGGCAAAACTAAGTTTTTTTAAAGTGTGCTGTTGTTGCCCAGCTAAAATCCCCTCAAACGACGGTCACGAATTGTGCCTTCTTTGTCTCAGGGAATCCCATAGAGTCGATAGCTGTGTCCATTGTGCTAGTTTTACTAGACAAGCTCGACGTAATAGGGAGACTCACCTTAGGACTTTGCTCTTAGAGGCAGCTTTGCGCCCTGCCATGGCTTCGACTGTCTCTCAAAAATCAGACGGCTCTTCGAAGGCACCAAAGTTGAAATCTAAACGGCCTAGGCTTCCTAGAAATTGAAAGTCAAACCCTCGACATCGGCTTCGACTTTGGCTGTTGACCCAGTCGTCATTAGTGGCTTAACAACATTGACCCCTGCTGTGGCTGTTGTACCTAACAAGTCCACTTTGCGGCCTCCGACACCACCGCCTACGCTCTCTTCAGCCTCTAAGCTTATTCCGCTGGGTCAGTCTACGAGATCGCCTCCTGACTTGTCATGTCACCGGGACTCTCGATCTCAGTCACCACACTCCCGTACCCCAATCCATCATTCGGAGGGCAGGGAGCATTCTGTTGGCTGCCGTTCTCGATCTCAATATGATCGAAAGCGTCTCATTCGTTGCCAGTCGCCTTCTCTCTCGGGATCGCCTTCTGATGACCAATATTGATGAACGAGATCGGCCTGATTACTATCCGTATTATTATCCAAGGTCTCCTACTCCTCGCCTACACCACTATAATTGGCTTTGTCACTTCGAACGTCATGATCATCCACGCATTTCAGATCGCACCAGACATTCTCGGTCCGTGACTTCGACCCGCTCTGTGGCTCCTGATCAGCCTCCTGAGCTCTCGAGACCTAGGGATGCCCTGAAGTGTTCTCCCTCAGAACTTGGGCTTCATCCCCCTATTGATGACTCGATACCGGCTGATCTCAACCATGGAGATCCTCCTCTCCTATGTCGATTTCCGACAACTCGGATTTGGGAGACCTCGAACTCGATGTTACGCACATCGATGATGAGCTTTGGGCCTCGGGTTCTATTTCACCAACTGAAGGTCTGAAAGCGTATTTGGAACTTGTAACCAGGATGGCCTCTGTGCTTCAGGTCCAGGGTTCCACTGAATCCCTGGCTGTGACCGATGTCGTTCACAAGCTTGTTCAGGCTGACCTACCGCCTTCTATGGTCCTGCCTCTGCTGCTGGTCCACCTTTCTGCCCTCAAGGAGACATGGGTTCATCCTGCTTCGATTCCCCCAGTCGCCAGACAATACGAAGCTCTCTATAAGGTCCAAGAGAATTCGGGGAAGTTTCTCTTCAGGCAAATTCCATGGTGGTACAATCTTCCTCGAAATCGAACCAATCTGCCCGCCACTCTGCACCTCCCGATCGTGAGGGCCGCAAAATCGATGTTATCACGAAGAAGCTGTATTTCTTCGTCTCTATGAATCTTCGTATTGACACCTACCTGTCATATCTGTCAGCTTATGCATTTAATGTGGCTAATGCAGTCCATCCCATCTTACAGTTTGTTCCAGAGGAACACCGTCCAATGTTGTCAGGAGCTTTATCACAAATTTGCACAATCTCGAAATAGCAAATTAATTCAGACCGTCATGCTGTCACTTGCTCCTCAAAAGTTCTTATCTCGTCCGTTGCTCTCCGTCACCATGCTTGGCTAAGAGGTACCTCTTTACAGCCTGATGTGAAATTTCGGATTGAGGACCTCCCCTTCAATGGTGAAGGTCTCTTCCACTCTACCACTGACGAGGCCTTAAAGGCTGTCGATGATAGTCAGAAGCAGGCTCGGAACCTAGGTGTCTCGACATCAAGGCCTCGACACCGCTACCATTCCTTGAAACCATATTATGCCAGGTGCCAGCCGTCTCCTTCCCCCACCTCCCATAAGAACATAGGAACAATGTTGGATCAGGCCAAAGGCCCATCCAGTCCAATGATCTGTGTCACACAGTGGCCAGAAATACCAGTACCATCAGGAGGTCCACCAGTGGGGCCAGGACATTAGAAGCCCTCCCACTGTTGACCCCCCCAAGCACCAAGAAGACAGAGCATCACTTGCCCCAGAGCCCCTATCTATACCTTGTGGCTAATAGCCACTGATGGACCTCTGCTCCATATGCTTATCTAATCCCCCTTTGAAGCCGTCCATGCTTGTAGCCGCCACCACTTCCTGTGGCAGTGAATTCCATGTGTTAATCACTCTTTGGGTGAAGAAGTACTTCCTCTTATCCGTTCTAACCCGACCGCTCAGCAATTTCATGGAGTGCCCACGAGTTCTTGTATTGTGAGAAAGGGAGAAAAGTACCTCTTTCTCTACCTGCTCTTTCCCATGCATAATCTTATAAACCTCAATCATGTCACCCCTCAGTCGCAATGCATGGCTAGGAATAAATACAGTGAAGCAACATGTTGAATACCGGCAAACAGATTGATGACTTACTGAAATTTCTCCCATCCCACTGGAGAAAGCGGCCCTATGACTCCCATTACCCGAATAGGGCCCGCCAATAGGCCCCTAAAAAATCCCAGCAGCCCAAGCAGTCCATTTGACCGCTTTGATCGCCTGCCATCTCCTCCATCTTACACCCCTCCCATCCAGATCCGACTCTTCCCTTTTCTACAAACGTGGGAAGAAATTTCAACCGATATCTGGGTCCTTACCATCTTACGGGTCGGGTACGCCATAAAGTTCGTTTCGCCTCCTGACCTACTTCATTATGTCATCACTCCCTCGGATCCTCTCCTCAATTCTGAAATTTCTGCGCTTCTAGCCAAAGGCGCCGTCGAGGTCGTCCTTGAAGCGCAAAGAACCCTAGGCTTCTACTCCAAGTATTTCCTTGTACCAAAGAGGAATGGCGGCTTCAGGGCCATTATGGATCTTCAGGATCTGAATTGATACATTTGATGTCACAAGTTCTGAATGGTCACCCTACAATCTATTCTTCCACTGATTCCCTGGGCTGCATGGCTCGCCTCTGTTGATCTCCTGGATGCATATTTTCATGTTACTATCCGTCCCCAGCATCGAAAGTTCCTGCATTTCGCTGTGGGCAATGCACACTATCAATACTGGGTCCTTCCGTTTGGACTCTGCACCTCCCCGAGGGTCTTTACCAAGCTGATGGCTGTGGTGGCTGCAGACCTCCATCGTTGTGGGATTGCCCTCTATTCCTATATCGACGATTGGCTTCTTGATGCCTCCACCAAAGACCAGTTCTTCCGAGATGTCCAAACCACCTGATCTCTCCTTCATGCCCTTGGGCTTTGTGTTAACCTACTCAATTAGTCACTCCGCCCTGTCTAGGTCCTTCAATTTCTGGGTGCCCATCTTGATACCAACCTCGAGACCGCGTTTCTCCCGAACTCAAGGGGCTCTGATATCCTTGCCTTGGTTACCCAGTTCCAGACCTCTCCCCGACAGTCTGCTCGGTCCATTATGAGGCTCCTGGGGCACTTTGCATCTACTGTCTTCATCGTCCATCATGCCAGGTTGAGGATGTGTCCCCTCCAACTGTGGCTTCTCCGTGCCTTCGACCTTCTCCACAGTCCATGGCACACAATCCTGTCGATCTCACCCCTTGTCGTCGACTCTCTCGCCTGCTGGTCTCATCCTCAGCACCTGCTCTCTGGCATGCCCTTTCGGCATCCTTCTCCACAAGTGTCAGTCTCCACCGATGCATCCCTCTGGGGCTGGGGAGCCCAGTGTGGAATCCTTTTGGCACAGGGGACCTGGTCTCCTGGTGAAGCCACCCTTCATATCAATATCCTGGAGCTGTGTGCCGTTCATCTCGCTCTCCGCTCGTTTCTCCCTGTCCTTTGATACAGAGTTCTTCGGGTTGCCTCCGACAGCACCACCACCGTTTACTACATAAACAAACAGGGCGGGACAGCCTCCCTTTGTCTTTGCCAGTCAGCTATTGATCTCTGGCAATGGTGCATCTGCCATTCCATCACGCTCTCTGCAATCCACATTCTGGGTGCCCAAAACATCGATGCCGATCGGTTGAGTCGCTCCCAGTTTTCGGACAACGAATGGTCCATCCACCTTTGATACCCAAAACCTGTCTTTCTCGAATTCGGTCGCCCTGTCATAGACGGCTTTGCAACTGCAGACAATGCCCGGTGTTGCCTCTTTTTCAGCTGCGGTCCACCATCCGCTTGGTCCTTGGGAGATGCCTTTCTCCACACCTGGACGGGAACCCTGTTTTACTTCTTCCCTCCGTTCCCCTTGATCTCCTGGGTCATTCAGAAGATTATGGCCGATGCCACGTCCTGCATCCTAGTCACCCCATGGTGGCTGCGCCAAATCTGGTTTCCTTACCTCCTTCAGCTCTCCAACCAGACATTCTGGACTTTCCCTGTCATCCCAGATCTCCTCTCTCGGGCTCGAGGAAGGATCTTCCACCCCGATCCCGGTTTCTTCCGATTGACGGCCTGGAAGATCCTGCATTAGACTTCCCGCCTGAAGTGTCCGAAGTCCTTCTGAATGCCAGGAAGCCATCTACTCATGCCACTTACACTCTGAAGTGGAAGAGGTTCTTTGATCAGTTCTTTGATCCTCTTCAGTCATCTCTCCATGAGATTTTTTCTTATCTTCTCTCATTAAAGAATACTGGCCTTGCATACTCGTCTTTAAAGGTTCATTTAGCGGCCATCTCGGCCTACCATCCCTCCATACAGGGATCCAAAGTTTTTTCCCACCGTCTTACAAAGTTGTTCCTCAAAGGTCTCCTTCACCTCCGTCCCCCTAGGAAGCCTTTGGTGCCTTCGTGGAGTCTCTGTCTTGTTCTCACTCAACTGATGTCTAAGCCATTCGAGCCCATGGCTACGGCTGAGTTCAGGTTGCTCTCCTGGAAAACTGCCTTCCTTGTAGCGATTATTACTGCGCGCAGAGTAGGGGAACTAGCTGCCTTTCAGGCTGATCCCCCCTATACAATTTTCCTTAAGGAGAAGGTTGTCCTTAGACCAGACCCTTCTTTCCTGCCTAAAGTCGTTTCTGCTTTTCATCTGTCCCAGTCGTCTGTCTTACCTTCATTCTTTCTGAATCTGACTGATGCACCTCAGAGAGTCCTCTACCGTCTTGATGTGCACAGAGCGCTCTCCTTTTATTTGCATAGGACTCAGCCTATACGTAAATCTCCTCGATGAGGAACGCCATCTTCATACTCTAGACGTCAAGAGAGCCATACTCTTCTACCTCAATAGGACAAGGTCATTCCGTCAGTCACCAGCCTTTTCCATTTCCTATAGCACACCTGTGCAGGGGAAGAAGCTTTCTTCGCAACATCTATCCAAGTGGATTGTGGAAACCATCAAACTGTGTTACTTACTGGCCAAATGGCCATTTCCAGGCCCACTCCGAGCGCATTCCACCTGGGCAGTAGCCACGTCCACAGCCTTCCTGAGAGGTTCGTCGCTCACTGACATCTGTCAAGCAGCAACCTGGGCTACCCCCACACGTTGGTGAGGCATTACCCCCTGGATGTGCGTTTTCATCAGTATTCTGTGGTGGGATGGGCAGTGTTGCAGGCGGCGCAAGTCTAGGATCTTCAGCTCCCTCCTCCAGATAGGCCTGTTTTTTGCTTGCTAATCTCCCAGAGGTGTGATGCACAGAGACCACGAAGAAGATAAACAGGTTGCTTACCTGTAACTGATGATCTTCGAGTGGTCATCTGTGCATTCACACCACCTGCCCGCCTTCCCCTCTGCTTTCGGTCCTCTCCTTTTTATTACTCTGAGACTGATGGCAGTGGTCAGAAGAAACTGGCGGGATTGTTGTGCCCCTCCCTGGGTCATGTGTAGTGGGGCCCTTTCACTTTTATGAGGAACCAATCGAGGTTGGTGCAGGCACACTATATCCTTAGAGATGTGAATGCACAGATGACCACTCAAAGATAATCAGTTACAGGTAAGCAACCTGTTTTTTTCTCTAGGGAACTGATCTCTTTAATCTGGAGATGAGTTGTAATTCTGTGAGATCTCCAGCCACTGCTTGGAGACTGGCAACCGTAACCTCCATGAATCTGTCTCCCCCCCCACACCATTTAAAGCCATCTCTGCACAGAGCCCTCACTACATCTATTGGCAACAAATGCCGCAATTTAATTATATATTGGGTAAAGAAGTATTTCCTTTTATCTGCCCTGTACCTATTGCCCATCAAGTTCATCAGGTGCTCCTGAGTTCTAGTATTATGGGAGAAGAATGGAAACTCCCATCATCCACTGTCTCTACCCTATGCATTTTTTTTTACCTCTATCATGTTCCCTTTAGCCATCCTTTTTCTAAAAACCCCAGATTCTGTAATCTTTCCTCATAGGGAAAGTGCTCCAACCTCCAGCTCTGTAATATCCTTCTTGAGATTCCATGACTAAAACTATACACATTCATAGCATGGAATTTGCCTTTTTCACTGCAGCCACACACTGACTTGACATTTTCATCAAGTTATCCACTAACTTCAAAATCTCTTTTAATCATGGTCTCAGCTAGTTCAGAACTCATCAGCATGTATTTAAAGTTAGATTTATTTATTTTTTGCTCCAATATGTATCACCTTATACTTGTGCATGTAAAGTGCCATCAAGTCACAGCTGACTTATGGCAACCCCAGCAAAGGGCTTTCAAGGCAAGTGAGAAGAAGCAGAGGTGATTTGCCAACTCATTGCCTTCCCTTGCAGAGTCTTCCTTGGGGCTATTTCATGCCACCTTCCCTCCCCATCTTATACTTGCCAATAGGGATGGGCACAAACCAACTTATGAACTGGGCCAGTTTGTTGGTTCATGAACTGTGCTTCATGCAATTACATTGTTTGTGAACCACCCACAAACTGCCATTTATTTTGGCAGTGGTTCATTTGGTTCAAAAGAGGGTTCTCTTTAAATGCCTTCCCTTCACCCTTTAAATGCCTTCCCTTCATTCACTGACTTGCGCCATAGTGGCATGCCTCAGCAAGTGAAGGCATTTAAAGAAATCTACATGCCTTTCCTACACTCACTGAGTTGTGCCTAAGGGAAGGCATTTAAAGACACCTACATGCCTTCCCTTCATTTGTTCACTATGGTTGTGTATTTGTGTACTGAAATCAGTTTCTCACTGTGCTCCTGACCATGTGCACGAATGTTGCTGAATACAGCAAGTATGTGCTTTTGCTTGCTGCATAATTATTCTTTGTCCCATTGCACTAATGTGGCCTCCAGAATCCAAAGATCTTGTGTGTGTTTGCCTTTCAAAAACTGCCAGACTTTTAAAACCTGGGTAGGGAGAGAGACTGGGACATTGGAAGCATATATTCTTACCATTTAAGATCTTAAGTCCACTCACTTGAATGGGAAACCCTCTGAAACCAGTGGCAAGTGGTTTCCATGTATGATTGAGATGGTTGTGTGGTTTGGTAATTTAAATAACCTTCTTTTATTGTTCCTAGAAATCTAAAGTCCCTTTCTTCTGTTACACGTGTCTGTTGAGCAACAAATGTACCTGCCAATTTTATCTCATCAAGATAGAAGAGAGATCATGTTCATACTGAGATTAGGATGCACTGTGCCTGCCTGGAATGTCACTTGATAGGTCACAGCAATGCTATTCCCTGCCATACTTCAAGCACTTTGACATTTGCTGATGACTCTGTGGATAACTGGCGTGATTTGTGATGTGCTTTTTAGCAAGCTGAGCTGCGGAGTTCACTAGCTTGGAGGAGTTTGTCGCCAGAATTAGAAACCTCGGCAGACAGCACTGTTTTTTTGCCGCAGGTCTCTTCCCTTTTCCTTCAGTACAAGTCTGTGTAGAATGAATGCACATAGATGTTTTTGATTGGAAAAAAACATTTTAACACTGTCAGCAATCTGTTTTAGGGCAACATCCAGCATTTCTTATTAGAAGCATGTTTGTAAAGAAGCATATTTTAAGAGGCGGGTATATTTTATTTTTCAAATTGTCATAATATTCTTCCCATCAGGCATCTGAACTCTGAAAACTTTTGCCAGCTTTATACCAACACACATTTAAAGATCCCTAATGTATGACTTTGGGCATTCCATCAGAGTGGCTACAGAAAGGTGGTTCTCCCTTTCTTTGTTGCTGCTTCCAGGTTTTGTGCAAGATGTATGCAGAGTGTGTGTGGGGAGGCACATGTCTCCCATGACAAGATGTATATTCTTCCAGTGTGTGAATCACTCAAGGGTCTGCTGCTGCTACTCTGGTAGAATGTCCAAAGCCACATGTAAGAAGCATGAAGTGAAAGACCGGGTTCAAAGGAGCTCTGAGTTTGTATAAAAGCTTGAGTAACAGATACTGGAAATGTAATAATCATGTTGGATCATACTATCATATGTGGTGGACAGTTAAGAAGGTTCATAAATATTGGATTGGAGTACATACTCTTTTACAATCAATGTTGAATATTACAGTAGCTTTTAAACGAGAAATATTTCTGTTAAACTGTTTACCAGTTGACTTAGATAACAGCCATAGATACTTTATTTTACATATAACAGCAGCTAGAATCTTATTTGCAACGACATGGAGAACATTGAAAATCCCAATGCCTGATGAGTTGATAACGAAGATTATGGAATGTGCTGAAATTGACAGATTGACAAATATACTAAAAGGAAAAATGGAAGAATTTAAGGGTGCCATAGAGGGTGTTCTATGACTGGTTAAAGCATAAGTACTGAGAAACTAAGACTAAATGAAGAACAATAAAAAAGATGGTTATAATAGTTATGAAACTTTTATGAGAAGATTTGCATGCAGAATGTCAAATTGGTTTTTTATATGTGTGTGTGTGTGTGTGTGTGTGTATATATGTATGTATGTATATATATGTATGTATATAAAATATATATGTATGTATGTATGTATGTATTCTTTCTTTTCCCTTCTTTTCCATTTCCCCTTTCTATATATAAACTAATAAAACTTTATAAAACAAAAACAAAGGAGCTCGGAGTTTGGATCCAGGCAGTTCCATTTCAAGATAAGAAATAGCAAGTGAATTACCAAAAAGTTTAAATTCCTGTGAGGTAACTGTGTTGGTCTGTTTCAGCACAAATAAAAAAGGAATCTTACTTTCACCTTAAAGAGTAACATTTACTGACACATAAGCTTTCAGAAGCTAATAATTCATGAATTGAATTCTCAGTCAGCAGAATATATGCAGGCACAGGGAACAGAGAAATTGTGAAATATGGATAATGACATTTCTATGCAAAATTACACAATATGCTAGTACCCTGAATGTTCATGCTGGTTATTGTAGATAATAATGAATTAACCTGATTTATGTTAGGTAGTTTAACGTATTTAGTGTATTTAGGTGTGGTTACATTAGTATACAGGTTGTGGAATGATATGGTGTAGTCCATTCTCATCAGTACTTGGATGGGGGACCACAATGGAAGATTCTGCAGAGAAGGTAAGGTTTCCCTTGCTCGAAAGCCAGTCGAATCTGACTCTAGGGATGCAGTGCTCATCTCCGTTTCCAAGCTGAAGAGCCAGCGCTGTCCAAAGACATTTCTGTGGTCACGTGACCAGCATGACTAGACGCCGAAGCGCATGGAACGCTGTTACCTTCCCACCGAAGCAGTACCTATTTATCTACTTGCAATTTCTTGCTTTCAAACTGCTAGGTTGGCAGGAGCTGGGACCAGAGATGGGAACTCACTCTGTCATGCGGCACTTGGGTCTCAAACTGCTCTACTACTGACCTTCCAGTCCGCAGTTCAGCATCTTAACCACTTGAGCCTCCACAGCCCCTCTGCAGAAAAAGGCTATAGTAAACTATGTCTGTTTCTCACTTGTCTTGAAAGCCCCTTGCTGGAATCACCATAAGTCAGTTGTGGCTTGATAGCACATAAGTACATATATTAGTACACATTTGTTTTCTTTTCCTCTGCCTTTATATACTCTGTGGACCGAGAATCCATTTTATGCATCTGACAAAGCGTGCCCCAACTCCTGAAAGCTTATCCCCTGGTAAAACTACTAGTCTGTAAGGTACTACAAGACTCCTTGTGGTTCTTTAAAAACTCTATATGAGATTTACAAACTTCAGTTTACAGGATTAAAAAAACACCTATGCAAAATGGCAGAGTGTGAGCCATTTACACTTAGAAACTGGCGTCCTTTCAAGTGTTACACCCCACAGGACAACTTCATCAGATACAGGGTGATAACACACTAGACCTTAAATCCTGATTCAGACCTGTCCTCGAACTTACATTCTACACTACACTCGAGTTCACCCCTGTAATTATCTCAGAGTATTTTTTGTTTCCACATTACATTGAGGTCACCCCGGTTTTGCCCCACACTTGTCCCAGGATAAAGGGATGCTGTCATAACCAGGGATAAATGCAAGGTATTGTGTCACAAGTTGAACTCTGATAAAACTAGGGATGAGATCCAAGTGAGGAAAGGATCACAGAGAGCTGTGTGAAAATTCTTAAGCAGACTGGCACAGAGACTGTTTCTCCAATCAATGTCCAACACTAGCAAGATTTTATTTTAAGACTCTTCCTGCTGAATGAACCTCATGAGCAGAAAGTGGACTTAAAATGTGGATACCGTACATTCTGCAGAGTTGCTTAACATATCCTTTTAGTGGTAAAGGTCAAAGCTTGATCGGACACATAAAATCAGAGCATGAAAGGTACAGAAATCCCTCACAGTTTGGGCACTTGCACAGAGAGACAACTAATTTTAGCCTAGGGATAACGTGAAGAGTGATTAAGACAGGCACTTGTCCAAAGCACAGCAAGGGTCTAGCAGTCTTCTAGCCAACAACTGCACAAATATGAGGCAAGCCAAGGCTAGGAGAAGAATTGCCACAGATTATTTGAAGTGTGAGGCTACCTCGTCTCTATATTTATTATTGCAGTGCTTTGGTCTAACTCCCTTGAAATGTACTGTTTACTTTCAGTTGTTTCCACTCCAGAAGCACTTCTTTACAAGTAGGACTGACTTTTTGTTTTCTTAATTCAATGTCAAAATAAAATGGACACCAGAATAACTTTTCACATTATTGTTTTACTACAATATGCTCAAAGCAGCTCTTTCTGGAGCTGAAAAAGGATGACTCCTTATGCATTCCCTATGAGGAAAGGTTAAGGCGCTTAGGGCTCTTTAGCTTGGAGAAACAATGACTGAGGGGTGACTTGATGAAGGTTTATAAGATTATGCATGGGAAAGAGCAGGTAGAGAAAGAGGTACTTTTCTCCCTTTCTCACAATGGAAGAACTCGTGGGCACTCCATGAAATTGCTGAGCGGTCGGGTTAGAACGGATAAAAGGAAGTACTTCTTCACCCAAAGAGTGATTAACACTTGGAATTCACTGCCACAGGAAGTGGTGGCGGCTACAAGCATGGATGGCTTCAAAAGGGAATTAGATAAGCATATGGAGCAGAGGTCCCTCAGTGGCTATTAGCCACAAGGTATAGATAGGGACTCTGGGGCAAGTGATGCTCTGTCATCTTGGTGCTTGGGGGGGTCAACAGTGGGAGGGCTTCTAATGTCCTGGCCCCACTGGTGGACCTCCTGATGGCACTGGTATTTCTTGCCACTGTGTGATACAGAGTGTTGGACTGGATGGGTCTTTGGCCTGATCCAACATTGGCATCTCTTATGTTCTTATGTTGTTCTTATAACAGAGGTGTCAGAAGTCTTCAGCAGCTGTCTTGGTCAGATGGTTTATTATTTGCTTATTTAGAAAATGTATATGCCGCCTCTCCAGAGACACACTCCAGGTAGCTCACTAAAAACAATACAATAATCTCATAAGAACACATAAATTATCAATACTGAACACAAGATGTAACTGACTGGCTGGTCCCATGGATCTTGATCAGTAGCTGGAGGCTTTTTATGGCTTGGTTGGAAGAAAAGATGACCAATCAAGAAGCGGCACACTGCCACCAATGGACGAGTAGGGCTGGGACCTAGGGCATTGGAAAGTTGATATGAAGGTTTGCAGGGTAGAGGCAGAAGCTGGGAACAGGAGTGTGTCAGCAGCTGTGGAAGTGGAGGAGAGCACTGCAGCTGGGATGGGGAGTGTGGAGATCCATGTGATCCAGGTGGTGATTAGGGTGAGCTACAAAGAGGGCACCAAGAGCCAAGATACGTGGGTCATGGAAGAAGACACCGGTGACCAGGAAGAACAAACAAGTACCCAATGTTCTGCTGAGGACGACAGCTGGTTTCCAAGGCTGAGTGGATCCAGGGAGGAGACAGCACCCATGGATTCCAAGACAGCGAGGGGGGGGTAGGACTCAGAGCAGACAAGACACTGGGCAAGAGGCTAGGGCACTGATCAACACAGGCCCCAGAGGCTCACTAAGGGACTCACCTGGGAGGACTGAGGGATCAAAGACACTGGGCCAAGGAGGGCCAGGTGGGTATGATAGGACTCAAGGGACTGGAGATAAGCCAAGGGGGCTGAACAGGAGTATGGGCTGGGAAAGGTATGCTGTGAGGGGAAAAGGCACTGCAGTCTAAGTGGGACTGGGGAATGTGGCACTGGTGTTCATCTGTATGTTTAGAACATCAGGTGGCCAAGGAGGGATGGCATCCCCTGCACAAGAAAGCAGTGGGCCTCGGGTCTGAGGCCATGGGAGGACATGACACAAGCCAATAAAAACAATCTATTTAAAAAAAATACAAGGCAGAGGCATGACAACAGAATAAACAACAATGAGCAATCTAAAATTATATCTGTAAAACAGTCCTTTAACTAGACGGACAATAAAAACAACAGAGCTCACCAGTTAAAAGCCTGGGTAGACAGAAATGATTTGGCCTCCCATCTAAAAGACAGTAAGGTAAACAACAGATTTAAGTGGAGGGCATTTGAAAGGCATGGTGTCACCACAGAATGGTACCCTATCCAAAGCTTTCACTCAAAGGAGGCCACCAGGTTCTGCCTGCTTCCTTATCACATCTTGACTCTGCCCTGTTGCTCTAAGGGGGATATGTTTTTGAAATTCTAAATGAGGAACCATAATTTTAAAGGATTTGGAACCTAGATATCTCTCTCTCTCTCTCTCTCTCTCTCTCTCTCTCTCTCTCTCTCTCTCTCTCTCTCTCTCTCTGGTCCGTGGGGGACCATAGGCCCTTCACCTGTATGGACCCAGAGTGCACTCCCCAGCCCTCTAAGGAGGCATCCGTAAACACATGTGTGTCAGGAAGACTGGGCGCCAACGGAAACCCCCGCACCACGTTCCCCCATGTCATCCACCATCGTAGGGAGGACAGGATCTGCCTAGGGATGGAGAGGAAAACCCACTGAGAATCCCGTTCCGAGTTAAACCTTCGCAAAAACCAATTCTGCAAAGGTGAATGTATCTGCTAACACAACTATCGTCACACTGGTTGTTATTACTACACACACACACATCACATAAACCCAGTTTGAAGTGGCCTAATCCAGGAAAAACTGTACCAATTGATTCTGCGGCATGTGTAGATTGGTTCTCACATTCATGGACAAGAGACTTCCCCATGCTGCCAGTGCAGCTGCTGCCACCAACAGATAGGTGAGTGGAAAGTGGGTTGGAGAGGGTGGCAGGCAGGAAAGAGTTATCATCAGACTCAGATCAAAATCAGAATATCAGTAGTCTCAGATGAGGCTGAGCATTATGAGCTGCTGAGCTTCATAAAACAAGTTGGATAATGACGTTTTGTAGTATCACTAGAGAGAACTGGCATGCCAGTGCTCTAAACTAACTTTGTGCTTGTTGGCTTTTTATGTGGTGGGAAGCAGAAAGGGCCTGATTCAGCGCAGCTCAAATTTTGCGGGGCTGGGGAGGGAGAACTAGGCAGATGCTGGGTGGGGGTGGGTGGCCAAGTGGCGGGAAAGTCAGGACTTCCCCTTCCTCCTGGGGCCAATGGCAAGGTGACAAGGTGTCCAGGGGTGGGCAATTGTGGGGGAAGAGGCCAGCTGCTTGCCTCCTGCCACTCATCCTTTGACTGGACCCATTGCCTGATGAGGTTTGGCCACTTGGGGGAATGGGCTGTACTACTGGGGGGTATGCCGGTAACAGTCACTGCATGTAGGGACACAACTAATCACCCCACCCGATGAGCTTGGAATGGGGTTCTGGTGGGTCATCATGAGGTTCATGCCTCTTGTTTCAAGCCCTCTTTTGGATATTTACAAAGGCCTTTTTATAGTGTGTGCAGATATGGTAATACAGAATCCACTTCCCTGCAAGCTTGCCATAGCTTGACGTTGGAGATATTGACAGCTTACATTGAGAACATTTCAGAATAAATCACCTCTGAGCCCATTGCATGTCAGTGACCTGTAGGATTCAGGTCGCTGCTTCTGCCGTGTTTTCATTTCAACAAAATTCTGCTCCACTTCCATGTCAGGGAAGCTGAATTTTTAAATTGACATCTATGCTTATGTATAATGACCCATCAGTGTTCAAGGCATAGGCAGCAGTGAGAAGGGAGTGAAGATAAATACAATCACAGAAGTAGAATATGATGGGTTTTAACTGTGAGTAACTGGAAGATCTGAACAAGCCTCAGGAACAGATGCTCCACACCTTACAGGTTTTTTCATTGAGCCATATGCGGCTGCTGGTTGTTAACAATGTCTTAGTTAGTTTCAGGGAAGCTACGCAGGCAGTAAGGGCTCCAGTCATAGCATGGTGCCCTTGGAGGAAATCTACGCCACACAACTGGGGTAGGTGGGGAGCAGGTGTTCCAGGACACGCGGGACCTATGCGGTGGATGGTTGTTACCATTGTCTTATTCAGTTCCTGGGCAGCAGCACAAGTGGGTGAGAGGCCAAAGTCATGGCATTGGGCACTGGGCAGTAATCTCTGCTACGTATCTGTGCCATTGGGAGCTGGCACTTTGAGACGTGTAGGACATGTGGGGCAGATCGTTGTTTGGTAAGGAGCTGTGGTTGCAGCAGGGTGCTCCAGATGGAAATCTACACTGCACATTGGTGCCTTTTGGGGACAGTGCTTCAACATGTCCAGGAATGACACAGGATGACGTATGGTTGCCGGTTGCTTAATGATATCTTATTTAGTTCCAGGGAAACAGTGCAGCTCTGGATCCCAGATGCTGGTGCTTGTGTGGACTTGACGTGCCAGGCGGGTACGGGAGTGACGACGCTACGAGGGAACTCCCAACCACAAGCATGCTATGGTTATTCTGGTAGATCTCTTGGTCATGTTTGGTTGGATTGGCTGCAGTGGCAGCTGCATGAGCATTGACCTGGCTAACATGCGAAGGTCGGGACGTTGGCACAGCACTCTTGGTACGAGTTGAGCACCAATCACAGCCAGGCTTCGTCAAATTGACCATAGTGGTGGCTAAGCACCCCGGCTGCTGGATGGTAGCATTCCAGAGCCTTACAAGGTTTCTCCCGGGCTGCACATGGCTGGTGGAGGTTGTTAGCCATTAGTGAGGCCTTGATTGGTTTCAAAGCAATGGCAGCGGTCTGTTGGTATTTGTGGACATGATATCATTTGTGGGGGCAGCATTGTATGCAGCTGCATCAGGATGCAGGCAAGTACCTTGGTTTGGAGGAGATTCTTTAAGTTAAAGGTTTGGCCAGAGAAGTAGATAGTGGGATGCCTGATTGCCCATGATTGCCTGCTGCAGCATGGTGTCCTTAGGGAAGGAGCCACCCAACACACTTATCTTTTGGCCTGGCTGGCTTGGGCGCTGTTCATGGCAGGGAGCTACTCACCCAAGAAAGGTGGATGTCGCATGGCGTAAGGTGTGCATTTGTTGTTGTGGGGCATGGACATCGGGCTGCATGGGGCCGGATCTGCTTGTGGTGGTAACAGCATGGGGCCGGATCTGCTTATGGAAATCAGCCTGCGTCCCATTTTCCTGAATATGGGGGGCCCCTCAGGGGGTCTTGGGCATGAGGGCTGATGGGAGCAAGCCCGCTCATGGACTACCAGTGATGGTCCTCATGACCGGATAGCAGGGGATACCACTAAGAGGCAGTCATCCGTGTGAGCTCCAACAACCTTCCATCCCGTGGTTCGACACCCATGCCGGCTGGCTGGGTGATGGGTACATAAGCTGGCATGGGGACAGCTGATGCACAGAATTCGGTGGACCCATGCTGTGCCATAATGGATTGTATACAGCCAGTGGAACCTCCCCCCTCCCCCATAAGAGCAGGAGCCAACAACACATCTTTGGAAAGTCATTGCCTACAATCTAAAGTGGTACAGTTTAGGTTAAAGATGCCCCACACGTTTCTGCAGTCTGTGTATAACAACTATGAGACTTTCTCATAGATCAGTCAGAACACATTTAAATAAATGGGATGACACTGTTGGCAAAATTCAAGTTTACAAGGACTTTATGGCCCTGCATGTATTTGTTGCATATTGTATGTACTTCATAAGATCCGTGTCAGCTGACTGAAGTAATGGAAAATATATAAAACTGGAATATATAAAACTGCCTTAATGTTGAGACACTTTCTTAGGGTTGGATCCTATCATCTTTTCTGCTGGCTGAAAGAATGGGGAGAGGTCCCCTCTGACCTCTGCATATCATGGAGGGAAAGCCACATTAGATGGGGCCTGCAACAAAGACAGAGATTGGAGAAGAGAGAGTGCAAAAGTTATTAAGACCCAACCCTTAATTTTCAGCACTCAGGGAATGCCACAGCTGTCACTGAAAGGTCATGGCAAGTTGTCTTCATGAAGTGGAGTATCTACATGCCCCAGAGTGACCCACAGACTGCTCATTAAGACTATTGCAACCCACTTCCATTTCTGAAACTTTACCTACACTCCAATGTAGATAGAATAACCGCTGATCCATGCACAATATACTTTGGATACGATTTAACCCAGATAATATTTTATCCCCTTGCTTGAAATGTTGGACAGAAAGCTGAAAACATATGAAATCCAAAAATTATTTAGAGCTCTCAGTAGGTTTTTCTCATCATATTTGGCACACATGAAGTTTGGGAAAGAAGCCTAAAAGCAGCACAATGGACGGTTTTGTCTGACAATCCCTTTGTGAAAGATTACAGGTTTAAGTGCTTACTTTCATTTCATGCTGTACTGGCAACAGATGGGAGATACACAAAGAAACCAATTTAGGCTTACTTGCTCCAATTATTTGGATCTCTTCCCAGTTCCCCGTGAAGATCTGGAAGACAGTGGAGAGGAAGCACAAAGGTATTACTGGTTTGTCATCCTTAAGCACTGCCTTGGTTCTTAGCAAGCCATATCTGATGGTCAAGATAAGCCCTAAACAACTAAACAACATTTGGAGCCACACTTTTAATTTAAAAACTAGCAGTTGAATGATTATATTACATCATCTATTAGTATCAGTTCAAAGTTGCCTGGGGGGGACACACTCTTTTTATATCTTGCACCAAGGTCACCTGACATGCAAATCTAAATAGTTCATCCGTTTGGCCCAAAAAACTGTCCCAGAATTCTAATGAAAAAGAGTGCAAGAAAATATTGTCTTTTTAAAAAAGGTGGTAGATAGTATTTTTGTTGTTCAGTCACACAGTCGAGTCCGACTGTTCCCGACCCCATGGACCACTTTGTATTGACTGAGAGAGCCATTCCAATGCAGCCTTGTGTGTGTGCTAGAAATAGTGTGTATCAGTTTCATGCACGGCAGGAAATCTGGGTTCAAGCTGTTACTGGAAAAGGAAAAGCTCTTGAGTGTAATTATAGCTAGACAGAAGAAAAAAATACATTACAGTTTTCAACAGGAAGCCCTCTGGAGGTAAAGAGTGTGGAGAGTTCCCATCAAATAATTCAGGGTAGGACTTACGGTGCGCGTGTGCACACACACACATCTCCACCTCCTATACACAGCCAAAACCTGGCCAGCAAAAAGCAAATATTAGATTTTTATAAACTTCAGCTTTCACTGTTGTCAATCGTGTTTCTGGCATTCACAATTATTGAATAACAGTTGGAAGGGGTTTTATAGGCCAGTGGTTCTCAGCATTTTGTATCTTCTGTCTCACCAATCACTTCATCAAAGAACCTGGGTCCTGCCATGAGAGAAACAGCCCACTTTTTCTGCCAAGGACAATTGTATGTTTATAGGCATTTTGTTGTTATATTTATCATCCTATATATATAATTCCCTTACATATTGGCCATTTCCAGCACTCCCATTGGCTGTGCTATGCGCTTCATCAACCATTAGCCCATCAACCACCACTCAAGAGTAATCACGTGCCATTGGCTGGGTGTTGGGTCTGCTCCTCTTCCCCACTCACTGCCACCTTAGGCACTGTTCCCTGTCAGAACAACTGCCAAAATGGCTGGCTCAACTGACAGAGACACTTCTTCTGCTTGGCTCCTATGGGACTAACTTTTCCCTCAGTGGCTGTTGCTAGGCAACCAAGCTTGGTTTTGCCAGTAAAAAGGCAAAGCCAGGAGGCCCTTTCCAAGCCTTTGTGAGGAACTCATTGGGGCTAGTCTTGACTAGGGTTGCCAGCTCCAGCGTAACCTACCTCACAGGGTTGTTGTGCACATCAAAAGGGGGAGAGGAGAATGATGTAAGCTGCTTTCGTCCCCACTGCATTTTTCCTCATGGGAAACCATTGTTGCCAATCTCCAGATGAGGATTGAAGATCACTCAGAATTACAACTGCTCTCCAGATGGCAGAGATCAGTTGCCCTGGAGAAAATGGTGGACTCTGTGTCCTTATACCCTGCTGAGATGGACCCCCTATGACAGCAAGTGTGATGCAGCAGTCAGGGCTTCAGAGCAGGGTAGAGGCTGCAGGTGGGGATGGGAGATGGAAAGTTGAAGTCAGAGGGGCAGATAAAGGTAGGTTGATGGTTGGGTGGGAAGGAGATAGGGTTGCCAACTCCAAGTTGGGAAATTCCTGGAGATTTGAGAGGTGGAGCCTGAAGAGGATGAGGTTTGAGGAGGAGTGGGACCTCAGACGGGTACAATGCCATAGATGTCACCCTCCAAGCCAGCCATTTCCTCCTGGGGAACCATTGTTGCCATTCTCCAGGTGAGGGCTGGAGATCACTCAGAATTCCTATTGGTCTCCAGGAGGGGGATGAGATGGGAAGCTGAAGTCACAGGGGCAGATAATGGTAGGTTGATGATTGGCTGGGAAGGAGACAGAGTTGCCAACTCCAGGTTGGGAAATTCCTGGAGATTCAAGGAGTGGAGCCTGGAGATGGTGAGGTTTGAGGAGGGGTGGGACTTCAGACACCTACAATGCCATAGGCTCTGCCCTCCAAACCAGCCATTTCCTCCTGAGGAACCATTGCTGCCATTCTCCAGGTGAGGGCTGGAGATCACTCACAACCAGCGGTCTTTTTGTAGAAAAAGAGCTGCAGGAGCTCATTACCATATGGTATGCTAATGAGCTACTAGGCTATTAGCATAATAGCTCATTAGCATATGCAACACCCCCTGACATCACCAGAAGTGATGTCAGAAGGGGAAGCAAAAGGGGGGGAAGGCATCTTCAAAAGCCTCCCAATCCCTTCGTGGGGGGGGGGAAGCGAAGAGACAAGGGGTTTAAATTTTAAACCACTTCTCACTAGAGTTGGGCCACAGAAGGAGGAAAGAAGGAAGGAAAGAGAGAGAGAGAGTAGAGAGAAGGAACA
>NW_015163141.1:116399-137494 GCF_001447785.1 Gekko japonicus
TCTTTTTTCTTCTTTTGGATTTCAGCTGCTAGGATAGGATTTGGAGCACTTTGAAAAGCTTTGAAGATCTTAATTAGATTTGCCTTAGCCTGCCTGCAGATTCTTTTTTCTTCTTTTGGATTTCAGCTGCTAGGATAGGATTTGGAGCACTTTGAAAAGCTTTGAAGATCTTAATTAGATTTGCCTTAGCCTGCCTGCAGTCCTTATCAAACCAGCTATTAGAGCAAGATCTCCTTACATAGGTCACAGAGACTTCTCTTGAAAAAAGAGGGGTTAGTATGGAAGTTAAATGGGTCTATGTGGTCAGAGGAGAGGGGTCTTCCTTTGCTTGATTTACAAAATTACTGAAGAAGATTTCCCCTTGCTCTGACAAAGTCCACTTAAGGAACTTATCATTTAACTCCTCATTCCACTTACGTTTCTGTCTGCCAGTCGATGGCACTGGAGCGGGATAGAGTACATGCTTGTTAGAAAAGCCGTCTAAATCCTTTGGCCAGCTCAATATAAGGGGAAGATGGTCACTTTCAGTTCTTGCATCTACTAATAGAGCCGTAACTCTTCTAAAGAAATCTTGTGAAGACAGTAAGTAATCAATTGTTGTATGCTTAGAGCCGGCCCAAAACGTGAATTGACCCGGGCGGTCTCCCTCTACAGCGCCATTAAGAATATACAAATCAAGCTTATGGGCCGTTTGTGCAAGACATAGACCAGCGTAATTTACAACTGGATCTAAAGAAAAACGTTTGTAAGAAGGAAGAGCACTGGCTGCAAAGTTAAAACCATAATTAAAAGATAACATGTCATCATTAGGACCCATCCTTGCATTTAAATCTCCGCCAACCAACACCATAGCTTTGGGAAACCTTTGCATACAGGAATCAATACTTGATTCCAGCTTCTCCCAAAGTGCACGAATTTGTGCCTGAGATCGCTGGGGTGGGGAGATAACAGTTAAAACACAATAAAGAATAGGTAGCGAATTTAAGATGAACAGCCTGAGCATTATTGTCTGTGAGCTGGATTTCTGTAGCTTCTGCAGTTAAGGCTGTATCGATTAAAATACAAAGCCCCCCCGACGGTCTTCCCCCTTTGGTGCTTGGTAGAGCTGCTGAGAAAAATGTAAAGTAATTAGGGAGATCAAAATCTGATAACATCCACGTTTCCTGTAAAAGAAGAATGTTAAATTGGGTTAAATAGTCAGTAAAATTCCTATCCAGAGCTTTGCCGGCCCAGCCCGCAATATTCCATGACAGGATCACTCAGAATTACAGCTGCTCTTCAGATGGCAGAGATCAGTTCCCCTGGAGCAAATGTTGGACTCTGTGTCATTATACGCTGAGTGCCCAAGGCCAGGGCACCCACCCAGAGCCTCTTTCTAGAGCTCGTTCTATTTATTTCCACAACGAGCCTTATTCCTAATATATATATAAAAGCCCTAGCATATTGCCACTTTCTGGCTCTTCCATTGGCTGTGCTGTATGCTCCATCAGCCATTGGCCCATTCAATTGCCACTCAAGAGTACTTGTGTGCTATTGGCTGGGTGCTGGGTCCGCTTTCTTTCCCGCCTACTGCTGGCTTGGCCACTCCCTGTCTGAATAAACTGCCAAAACTTCTGTGGGACTCACTTTCCCCTCAGTGGCTGTTGCTAGGCAACCAAGGCAGGGGCAGGAGGCCATTTCCACGCCTACTTTGGCCTTTGTGGGGAACTCATTGGGGCCAGTCCTGACTAGGGTTGCTAGCTGCAGATTGGGAAATTCCTGGAGATTTTGTAGTAGGTTTTGGAGATTTTGGGGAGAGGAGAGGCCTCAGCTAAATGGAATGCTATAGAGTCCACCCTCCAAAGCAGTTATTTTCTCCAGGGTGAGAGAGATCTGTTGTCTGGAGTTCAGTTGTGATACCAGGTGATCTTCAGGCTTCACCTGGAGGCTGACTACCCTAGGCCTGGCAGCACCCTCTGGGTGACTTGATGACACTTGACTGGCATGACAACTAGGCCTGGCTGCTTGTTCCTGTTCACCACCAGCAGCCCCCCCAGGACAGCTAGTGTGGCGTAGCAGTCCCCACTGTGGAGAAAGACTCTACTTTTCCTCCTGGGGAACCACTGTTGCCAATCTCCAGGTGAGGGCTGGAGATCACTCAGAATTACAACTGCTCTCCAGTTAGCAGAGATCAAAGCCCTGCAGAAAATGGTGGACTCTGTGTCATTGTACCCTGCTTAGGTGCCCCCCCTCATGACAGCCACTGTGATGTAGCTGTTAGTGCTTCAGAGCAGGGTCTGCCAGAACCAGGGTCTTGCTGTGGAAGTTGATTGGGTGATTTCAGACCACTCATAGACTTTCAGCCTAACCTACCTCACAGGGTTGTTTTGCAGATAAAAAGGGGGAGAGGAGAATGATGTGAGCTGCTTTGGACCCCACTGCAGAGAAAGACTGTACTTTTCCTAGGTAGAGGCTGCAGGGAGGGGGAAGGAGATGGAAACCTGAAGTCAGAGGGACAGATAATGGTACGTTGATGGTTGGCTGGGAAGGAGATAGGGTTGCCAACTCCAGGTTGGGAAATTCCTGGAGATTTGAGAGGCGGAACCTGGAGAGGGATTGAGGGAAAGTGAATTCTTAGTAATTTGGTATGAAAACCTTGCACCCGAGGGAGGGCGGAGCCTAGCGATGCATGGTGGACGCTTAATAAAAAGGCTCCCAACCTCTTTTCCCTTACAATGACTCGAAAACACCTTTTCACAGCTTGATGCTGAGGAGAAGTACGCGAAAGTTGACGGGAAGTAAAGCTGACAAACTTACAGGTGGAAACCAAACAGTAAAAGCCTTTTTTCTGATTAACACTCCATCCAAAAGCCCTGCCTCAACCTCGACGGAAATCTCCAAGATGGCACCCGTAAAACCAGCGCAAGACACAACAACAACGCCACAGACACCAACAAATGATCCTATTATTAGGAACGATCTACACACTTTGAGAGTGGATTTACTTAAAGATTTGACGACTTTGGTCACGGACCTTTTGAAACCTGTTCGATCCTCATTGTGACCTAGTAAAGGAAGTTAAAGAAGCCTCCAAGATGGCAGAAAATGCTTTGGAAATGGCCATCACTCTGCAAGAGGAGGTAAGAACTTTGCAAACGACAGAAACAACAACATTAAATCGCATAGCCATCTTGGAAAATAAATGGAGGCAATATAACTTAAAATTCCGTGGAATTGAGGAGGGTGTGGAGGAAGGCAAAGATCTAGCTGCATTTATGTCAACATGGCTGGCAAAAGTCTTGGAGCTTGAAGACGGAGTTGCTCTGGCAATTGCAAGAACTCAAAGACTGGGCCCCCTTGCTTCTGCTTGTAAAAACAGATCACGAAATGTGTTAGTACAGTTTATATATCAGAGAACACAAGAGGTTCGTTCGCTTTTAAAGACCAAAAAATTATTGTTCTACTGGACTTATCACCCGAAGTGCTAGTAAAAAGAAGCGGAGACTGGTAACCACTAAGCTGAATAAGGCCAGAGTGAGATTTAGATGGACACCAACATCAGACATAAAATGGCTTGCAATATCATGCCTCTGACAACATCACGGGAAAGGCTCTTTTGATTGCACTGGGATGGAAATGATCAAGCCACGAAGAAGCCGAACTTTTTGAGACCTGAACTACAATTTACATGAAGGAATAATTCAAGATATTGAAAGTCTCTCTATTCTTCTTACTAACAATTAACGGAAGTAATACTCTTTACTGTTTTTTTGATATCCCGGAATTACCTGTAAACTTTATTTGATTATTCCAGGTAGAATTGACGGCTGTTATACATACACTTTTTAAAAGATCAATTATTTAAAATGCTATAATCATTAACTTGAGTTCTTTATGATATAAAAATTTGATGAGGAAAAATGTTAAAGAAATATAATTATGGTTAAGTTTCCTTTTCAACATAGTCAAAGTCTACAATGTTTATCAATGGAATAACACTTGGAAAGGGTGTTAATTGTTAATCTAGTTAAAAGTTATTAGCTACATCTAGATATTGGTATATTGGTGCAAAAATATTTCTTTTAGATGAAAAGCATCTAAAAGACATTATATTATTTTATTAATTATTAGATTATAGTCCTAAAAGAACTGCATTTAATAATACGTTAAATTTGAGGACTGGTTACAACTGTGATATTTGGCACTACAAATATTTTAATTTAAAATAACTTAATTTATACTTCTATCTTGATTATAGACTCTAATTAAAATGACCCAACATTTCAAAATAGCTACTTGGAATGCAGGAGGCCTCAACAACAAAATTAAATTTACGAGAACATCAAATTATTGGACAAAAAAAGGATCAATATTCTCTGTATTCAAGAAACTCATTTAAGGCAAGTAACAGGCCCAGTGTTAAAATCGAAATGGTTTACTCAACAGTTTCATGCAGCAGGGTCTTCAAAAGCCAGAGGTACATATCCAAGAATGTACCCTTCCAATGCCAACAAATAAAGACAGACTCAAAAGGCAGATTTGTTTTTGCTAAAGGTGAATTAGATGGAGATCCACTAACAATAACTTCTATATATGCCCCTAATACACAACAAATCTCATTCATAAAAGACACATTGAAAGAGCTGATGGAATTTAAACAAGAACTTTTAATTGGTGGAGATCTAAATTACATAGTAGATCCAGAAATCGATAAAACTCATAAACCACGCCCTAATAAGAAAAAATCCAAACAAAGAGCTAGAGAAAATATTTAATTTTTATAATCTATGTGACATATGGAGAACATACAATCCCGGTAGTAAACAATACACTTATTTCTCCCCGAGACATAACGTTTATACACGTATTGATTTTGTATTGGCCTCAAAAACGTATGCTAACAATATCACTACAGCAGATATAGAACCTTGTACAATTTCTGACCATGCGTGGGTTTCATGTTCAATAGTTAAACAGCAAACAGATGGTAAAGGTCCTAATTGGAATTTGAACAAGTTGCTTTTACAAAATGAAGAAATATGTGCAACTTTAAAAACTAGGATTGAAGAATATTTTCAAATTAATTCAGAATGTGAGGCTTCCCAAGCCAATATATGGGACGCATTTAAAGCTGTTACAAGGGGACATCTGATTGCACTGTCTTCATCCTTCAAAAAAGAAAGACAGAAAATCATTAATGAACTGCAGTCAAACATAAAAAAAATAGAATTAAAACACATGAAATTTGGGGGCGGGAACTCTAAAAATAAATATAGAAAGAAAAAAGTTAGATTTATTGGAAACATCGCATATTCAGAAACAACTATTAATTTTAAAACAAAAATATATAACTAAAACTCCTAAATCTATAAAAATGCTTAAACAAAGACCTACCCATAAATTTGCATCAATGTTTGTACACGCCATACGTGATCAGACAGGTACTCTACAATTTACTTCCAAGAACATTAATAAAGTCTTTAGTGACTTTTATTAAAAATTATATTCGACAAATAATCCTACTATGGTTGACATTAATAAGTACCTTGATGATATAAAATACCAAAATAGTAAACTAACTGAGGAGTTCTTGGATAAGCCTGTAACTGTAAAGGAAATTTCAGATGCAATATCAAAATTAAAAAGAAATAAAACACCAGGTGGAGATGGTTTACCAGTGGAAATCTACAAGAAATTCAAACTTGAATTGGAACAACATCTCTTAAGAACCATTAATTCAGTACTGGAGTCTGGCAATATGCCTAATTCCTGGACTGAAGCTAAAGTAATAGTAAAAGTCAAACCGAATAAAGATAAATTGCTACCCTCTTCGTACCACCCTATATCAATCTTATATCATGATTTTAAGATTTTTTCTTCTGTTTTAGCAGCCCGTTAAAACAAATTAATAACCCAGTATATACATAAAGATCAAGCAGGTTTTATGCTGGGATGTAATATAACTGATAACATTAGAAAAACTATTAATATCATTGAATTCTGTAAGGCAAATTTTATTAATTCATTTATTTTATCGGTTGATGCTAAAAAAGCATTTGATAGGGTGGAACCTAATTATTTTAAAATTTTAATGACCTATATGAATTTTGGCCCAAATTTTATGAATGCCATAAAAGCAATCTATAATGATCCAATAGCCCAATTCACAGTTAACCAATTTAGAGCTGATTACGTTCACTTAAAAAGAGGCACTAGGCAGGGATGCCCTTTATCACCTATTTTGTTTGCCATTTCTTTAGAGCCCTTAGCCTATGCCATAAAGGCATACCCAAATGTTCTTGGTATTGAAATTACTGATGAAGTTTGCAAAATGAGTTTATTTGCAGATGACGTCATTTTTATTTATGAAAGCCCAAATCATCATTAAAAGCATTGCTAAATCACATAGATAAATTTAGTATTGTTTCAGGCTTTTCAATTAACTATGCTAGATAGTAGTTAACCAAATAGATAAATTGGAGCTATCATCTGTTTATCCTTTTAAATGGGTGTCCAAACATTGGAGGCACCTAGGCATAAATGTTCCATTAGATTTAGCGGATCTTGGTAAATCAAACTACAAACCTTTAACTAATTTTTTTTAAATCTACTTTACAAGAATGGCAGAAATTAAAATTTTCCTTATTGGAAAAGATAGATCTATTTAAATCTATTTTGCTTCCAACATTTTTATTTTTGTTTCAAAATTTACCCATAGAAATTGTCCAAAAAGACTTTAAGGAGTGGAAATTGATTTTTTTCTAAATTTCTCTGGGCTCATAAGAAACCTAGGATTAAACATGCTGTTTTGAATAAACCGCTTAAACAGGGAGGTCTAGGTTTACCTACCTTGGAATAATACTTTATTGCATCCCAATTAAAACATATTTTTACTATATTAATCCGCAATGCGATAAAACTTGGATTCACATTGAAAGAGAATTCATAAAGCCAGATGTACTCCATGAAGCAATATGGAACATACCTAAATATAGAAAGGGCCCAATCCAAAAAAATTCTTTTTTAAATTTTACTTTGAAATTATGGGACAAATACAGAAATGTTCTCGCTCCGGGTTCTTCGCCAATAATGGCATTTTTGGGACAACAATGGTTTCTACCGGGAAGAGACAATAACCAGTTTTCAAATATACAAACTAACAATGTATATAGAATAATAGATTTAATGATAAATGGAAAATTGGGTTCTCAAAGCCAACTAGAATGGAAACATAAATTAGAATTACACTGGTTTCAATTCCAACAGTTGAAACATATGTTTGAGGAATTGTCAAAAGTAACATCTTTAAAAAGACCATTAACGCCTTTTGAGAAAATGCTACAGAATTCTAACCAATCTTCAAAAGGACTAAGTGCAGTTATTTACAATTTAATTAATTAAATGGGAGAGAGATTGTGCAATTACAATAACCAACCAGAAATGGAATAATATATGGAGTTCATATTCATTTACAACTAACAATCTTGCTATTAGATTACAGGCTTTTAAAATTTATGCTAGGTAGTATTTAACACCTAACCGTCTATTTTTATGTAAATTCAAATCTAGTCTGATGTGCTGGAAAGGCTGTGGACAAAAGGGAATGTTTTCACACTGTTGGTGGGCGTGTTCAAAAAATTATAATTTTTGGGAAACAATACTTAGAGAAATTTCTAAAATAACGGGACATATCATCCCAAATACTATGGAAGCAATTTTTCTCAATCATTGGCCAAATATTACAATAACTAAACAAACAACAGAAATGATTATACTATTGCTCTCAGCTGCTAAATCGGTAATAGCCTTAAATTGGAACCAAAACAAAGTCCCATCAATAAAGAATTGGTATTCTAAAGTCTGGGATGTAATAGTGGCAGATAAAATAACAACTCAACTTTTGATTGCACAATCTCCATTAAAGAATAATATTTTTCTTGAAAAATTGTTTGTATATTTTGACTATATTTCTACTAAATCAAATTCAATGTATAATATACCAAATAATTACAAAAGTTTTGTTTTTTATTAATTTTAAGTATTAGTTATTAGTTGTAAATTGTAATACCAGTTAAAGTAGTAATGGTAGAGGTATGTTGTAATACTCTGTGTTTAGCTATTATAGATACATAATTCGGTGTACGATACACAAACTGTTTTCTTGTTGTTATTTGTTATCTTTGTTGTGTCCTCGCTCAGATTGTCCGGAGGTATGGGCTTGGGTGTCATCAATATGCAGATGACACCCAGCTCTATCTGATGCTGGGCAGCCAATTGGACTCTGACCCAGAAGATCTTCAACAGGCCCTACAGGCTGTGGCTGGATGGCTCCGGCTGAGCCGGCTGAAGTTGAACTCGGCAAAGACAGAGGTCCTGTGTCTGGGATTGGGGCTCCCACTTCCGGCCTTTGATGGGGCTCCTCTTGTGCCAGCTTCGGAGGTTAGGAGTTTGGGGGTGCTCCTGGACCCCACCTTAACAATGGAGGCCCAGGTAGCGGCCACTGCCAGAACAGCCTTTTATCATCTCCAGCTGGTTCGGAAGTTGGTCCCCTTCCTCAGCCACGGCGATCTATGCACAGTGATCCATGCGACGGTCACCTCGAGGCTAGACTACTGTAACGCTCTCTACATGGGGCTGCCTTTGTCGCAAATTCGGAGGCTGCAGCTGGTGCAGAATGCGGCGGCCAGGTTGTTGGTGGGTGCCCCTAAATGGGAACACATCCAACCTGTGCTGAAGGCGCTGCACTGGCTGCCTATAGCGTACCGGATTCGCTTCAAAGTGCTGGTGCTTACCTTTAAAGCCCTACATGGCCAGGGTCCAGCATACCTGAGGGACCGCCTTTCCCCATATAGGCCCCAAAGAGCACTTCAGTTGGGGTCACAACACTGCCCAGTGACCCCGGGCCCTAAAGAGGCCAGGCTAGCTACCACAAGGGCCAGGTCCTTTTCGGTGGCAGCTTCTACCTGGTGGAATGAGCTCCCAGAGGAGATCAGGGCCCTGCGGGACCTTTTACAGTTCCGCAGGGCCTGCAAAACGGAGCTCTTCCGCCAGGCTTTTTTTTTTGCATCCCCCTTTTTAGATCTTTTTGACCATCTGACCTCCTCCTGATATGCAATGGGGAGTGTGTAATTTTAGTCTTTCATGTATCCTGTTAGTTGTCAATTTTAGCTTTTGTTGTTTTAATCTGTTTGTTTTTATCACACTTTGTGCCTGTAAGTTGCCCTGAGCCTGCGTGTGGGGAGGGCGGGATATAAATGGAAATAAATAAATAAATAAATTATGGGGAAAAAATATGCAAAAAAATGACCTTGGTTAGCAGGCTGCAGGTCGACAGTTGGTGTAGCAGCTGTCAGCCAGGGCTCCTTGTCTTGCTTCATTGCTGGGTGCAGAAAGGGACGTTCAAGCCAAAGAGCCAGCAGTGTCCGAAGATGTTAGTCCATGACTAAACACCAAGGCGCACAGAACACTGTTACCTTCCCACCGAAGCGGTACCTATTTATCTACTTGGAATTACTTGCTTTCGAACTGCTAGGTTGGCAGGAGCTGGGGCCAGAGACGGGAGCTCCCTCCGTCATGCGACACTCGGGTCTCAAACTGCTGAACTACTGACCTTCCAGCCTGCAGTTCAGTGTCTTAACCACTTGAGCCACCACCGCCACTAACAAACTTGGAAAGGTTCTGATAATCTTCGTGCTATTTCAGGAGGCCAACTAAAGGTCAATTCCCAGGAAAAAATGAAAAAGGAGGAGTTAAAGCAAGGCAGAGTTAAAGATGGGAAAGTGCCACTGGCCTCCTCTATGCTGGTTTCTTTCCCCATCTTTCCACTTCAGCCGGTTTTCTGGTTTGCAGGTACTAGTGGAGGGGTCCCCAAGCCTTTTGAGCCTGCTGGCATGTTTAGCATTCTGACCCAGCTTGGTGGGCGCAGCCACAGGATGGTTGCCACAAATAGGGTTGCCAGCCTCCAGGTGGGGCCTGGGGATCTTCTGCTGACAGAGATCAGCTTCCCTGGAGAAAATGGCTGAAGGGTGGACTGTATGGCATTGTACCATGCTGAGGCCCCTCCGCTCCCCAAACCCCACCCTCTCCTGGCTCCATCCCCAAAGTCTCCAGCTATTTTCTAACCCAGACCTGGCAACCCTAGCCACAAAATTGCACCCACAGGAGGCAGAGCAGGCCACAAAATGGTTGCTGCAGCTCACTTCAGTCACACAGTGGTCTACATTCCCCTGGAGAGCAAAGAAGAAGGAGGTAGAGGAGGAGGAGAGGAGGAGGAGACACCCTGTGAGGTAGGTGGGGCTGAGAGAGCTCTGACAGAAATGGCTCTTTTTCAAGAACAGCTCTTATCAGAACTATGGCTTGCCCAGGGTCATCCAGCAGCTGCAAGTGTAGGAGTGGGGAATCAAACCCGGTTCTCCCAGATTAGAGTCTGCGCACTTAACCACTACATCGACTAAGGCCATCAGTGCCACCTGTGTCCCACAGGGTTGCCAGATCCCCTGGTGGAGGTGAGGGTCCCCTGATCTCAGGTCCCATCTCCCCATGGCCAATCAGCTGGCTGATGGGGGAACTTCACCCAGGAAAACAGGGAGATCCAGCGCCATTACCAGCATGACCTGGAAGTGACACCGTCACTTTCAGGACATGGTATTTGGGCAAAAACTGAATGGTAGAAGCCAAATTTACCATGGAGTTTTTGCCCAAATACCAGAGTGTCACCCCCAACATCCTGGAAGTGATGACGTTACTTCTGGGTCACATGGATAGTGACGTAGGATGGGCCTCCCTGCTGCTCTCCGTAACTCCCCACCCCCACCCCACCAGTGGACCGGGCAACCCTAGCGTCCCATGGCATGGCCTGAAACCATACTGAAAGGGTTCTAGGCCATGATGGAAGAGCTGGAGTTGTTCTGCTAACATTCTTTCTACCATCTTGCCCAGAAAAGACAAATTAATAACTGGATGATAATGGGTTACATTATTGTTTTTGAGTGATGGTTTTTGCAGCAGGCCTGCTTTAGTGACCTGGGAAAGTAATCTGAGTCAGTGACTGGCTTATGATAGACATCAGGTAATTCGTACAGAATGCTGCAGCCAAGATGTTGACTGTGGGTTATTATGACCCCTTCTGACCACTAGAGAATTCACTTGCGCTAGAGAAGAAAGTTTTGAAACCGTTGCTAATGTTCTCCAATGGAAACAATCTAATTCCCAGTAAACACTTTGGGCCTTTTACTATTAATCACCAAGGTACTTTATTCCCATGTTCAGCTTAATCATATCCTTAAAAAGAATGCAGGGTGTTACGTACGTGGACCGCCTCCAGGGGTCCGCGGACAGGCCAGAGCTTGGATCCGAAAACAAAGGAAACTTCGGATCCTGGATTCCCCAGCCCCAACCAATAGCCACCTTGGCGGGACATTTAAACCCTCCAATGGGAGTGGGGGGTGGTGGCTGGTGGATATGTATATAGTTGGCCCCGTTGGCCGTTAGAGTTAGTCTTTGTCTATGTGAAGTACAATAAACGTGTGCTACAGCATGTCGTTGTCAGAGTCCTCCAGGCGGCGAACCCAGTACTTTTTAAAAGAATGCAGACTGTGTGATCTTTGTGCCTAGAACCAATTAGCACCAATCCTATGCATTTGGAAAAGGAAAACCCAGCCGTGGGTGCATGAAGGTAAAGGCAGAGATTCTTCCATGGAAAGAGAAAGCTGGGAAACACACTGCCAATGGCAAACACATCTTCTTCCTCTTTCAAGGTGTGGTCACTGATACTAAGCCATTTTTTGGTGACTATTTCCCTCTCATTAACGCCTTTAAAACAAACTGCAAACGTCTCAATAATGACCTATTCTCTAGCCTTGGTTCACTCCGCTTGTCACCTTGAATTAATCACATTTGCCTTATTTTATAAGATCCTCAGATCTAATGGCACGTATTTTGGGGGCTAAATCCTCAAGGGAGGGGGATCATTATTCTTGGGTGGAGATGGAACAGTGTAATCATAAGGTTGTGGAAGGAAAGGGATCTTGGCTCTGGGATTGCAGCTGCCGCTGCTGGAAAAATTGGTGTCAGATGGGACTGGGGCTCTGAATCTGTGGGGTTGGAGGGTAGACTTCTAAGACTGGGGTTTTATACACAGCAAAACACATCAGGGCTCGAGTAAACATTACAAGACACTAGTGGTAGACATCCGTGACCGGCTTCTTGAGCTTCATTTCTTCCTCTCTGTCAGATCCAGAGGAAATCACATGACACATCACATCTCAACATCGGTGTTGCCTACTCAGACTGGCAGCGGCTCTCCAGGGTCTCTGACAGAAGTCTTTTACATCACCTATTACTTGATCCTTTTAACTGGAGATGCTGGGGATTGAACCTGGGATCTGGGACACCGCAAACACATGCTCTACCACTGAGCTGCAACCCGTCTTTGCCTCATGGTGTCGTCACACTCGTCTCCCTGCCTCCTCCCACCCCAGTTCACATGGATGGCTGCCACTCATGGGGAAGCACATAACATACTGCTCTTGAAATGCGATACATTTTTATTTTTTAAATTTGCACAATCAGATTGTATGTCTCAGTCAGATCAACTCTCAGTGTACCAAATTTCACAGATCAGACCTGAAGATAAGGACCTGGCTACCGGGCAGAAGGGTCTACAAGGCGGTCTGGTCTAGACCACTGTTTTTACGTTCTCATTCATTCATTAGTTTTATTTAACTTATTATGAGCCTGTTGCAAAGGTGAAGGTGAATAAGGCAAGAAAGTAAGTACTGGGCCCATATGTTGTCCAAAAGCCCCTACTTAATAATTGGATCACTGCAGACTTTCAAAAGCATATCATGTTATGTGCAGGTCAGTTGTCCAAAAGAGGGAAGTTGGTTCAAAATGCAGTGAAGTGTCCCTCAGCTGGATGGCCCAGGCTAGCCCGATTTCATCAGATCTCACAAGCTAAGCAGGGTTAGCCCTGGTCAGTGCTTGGATAGGAAACTATCAAGGCGGTCCAGAGTTGCAACGCAGAGCCAGGCACTGACAAACCACCTCTGTATGCCTCTTGCTTTGAAAATCCAAAGGGGGTGGTATGGACAAGATATAAGAAGTACCAGTTTCCACCATGACCAGACTTGCTGAGAGGCATGTCCCAAAAGAGCCTCACTTCTGAAAGTGTTGGTTATTGCCTATAAAGCCCTCCATGGTCTGGACCAGAATATTTGAAGGAACATATTCCAGATCTTCCAGTCTTCATCACTTGGCATTTCCTACAAAGCCCACCCCATGCCTCCCTTTTGGCTAAGTTTCTGCAGCCTGTTCTTCCATTCCTTTATAAGGAGGTGGTACAGGATTCCTTTCTACTAACACATACTTCAGTCTTCACACTGTCTTCTAAACAGGTTCTGGCAACTTGATAAAGACTTGCTTGCCTCCCCAAATGTTGACTTTATGTGTGTAGTTTTAATTTTTTGGAGGCATTTCTGTGTCCCCTTAATCTCCCGCAACATCCACTACAAAGCACAGAATACTAAATTAAGAGTCAAGGACTTCCTTTGGGAAGGCTGGCAACTTTCCACGTGCAGTTAAAATAGGTTATAGGCCTGCATATAAATAGGACGAAACCCTTTAAAGTAAATACTCTTTTATTCAAACTCTCCTTTGCTGGATTATTCATAAAGAGAGCAATAAAGCCACTGATGTTCAGTTGTTGTAAGTTTTCTATGCTCTATTTACAGGGTAAACTGGCAGCCCTTTCAGCATTTCTTCTCTGTGTAGGCTTGCCAAGCCCCAGCTGGGGGCGGGTAAATTCCCGCCCGGGAGGTCCATTACCCTCTGCCGGCGGATCGGGCCCCGGGGGGAACTCCACCCCCTGCTGGAGGGCATCTCCAGCATGATGATGTCACCTGGAGGATGTCACTCTATGGTTTTCCCTCGAGTCACGGTGCCCCGCCCCCAATGTGGGCAACGCGATGACGGTGCCCGGAATCCCCCCGCTTTTCAGGTAAGTTGACTTGGCAACCCTAGTATAATACTATAGAGTCCACCCTCCAAAGCAGCCATTTTCTCCAGGGAAACTGATCACTGGAGATGAAGCCAGGAATCCCCCCACTTTGAAGGTAAGTCGACTTGGCAACCCTATCTCTGTGGAATATTTATTTAAACTCTTTTATCCTGCATTTTGGCACACATTTTGACTATATAGACCAATAGTTGGCTATATAGACCAATAGTTTGCGACGTGCTGGGCTTGGCGGCAGCCACATACCTTGGGAGCCCCGCTGGGCTTGGCAATGGTGACCGCACAGTCCGGTGAAGCCCCTGAGTCGTGCTGTGCCTGGTGTGAAGAGGGGAAGGTGTTGTGTATTGTGATTACAAATTGTTATGCCCAGCTTCAACCTGGGCTGCATAGAGTTCTGGTATCGTAAAAAGCACAATCTGATTGGCTGGTATGAAACGCAAGCCAATCAGAGCTCAGGATTGTTCTCGGAGGGAACAACAACCATTGGTCTTTATGTACGAACAATGATTGGGCCTTACCGTGTGACTGGGCATGGCCTGCACAGCCTGGGAAGTTTAAAAGGAGCTTGTTGCTCCAGTTGTTTGTTGTTGGTTGTTCTGATGTAATAAAGTTAAAATCACTCTTTAAGAGCTGCCTGAGTCTGATTTATAAAAGAAGGAACCCTCCCACAAGTATTGTGGGCTCACATGCGAGTGGCTCCCTGACAACTCCCAGAGTGGGGGGGAAGGAAGCCTCAGTGAGCACACCCAGAGCAGCTCTGGGCAAACTGCTATGAGGTAAGGAATAATACAGAATTGTAGTCAAAAGTTGCAGAGCAAAGATAAGATGAAGGGGGGGGGGGTTGAACAAGCCAAGATGGCCTTGGCAAAATAGAGCACTAACCAACCACACATGCAGATCATAAATATTACCTAACTCGCCCTGCATAGTTAATTAGCTAATTTTAATGCACACACAATGTATGTTGATGTATGTTTGGGAGGGGAACGAGCTGGTATGTAGTAGGCGGTCGTGTAGCCTGTACACTTCAATTGCCTTGGCCTATGGGAACGAAGGAGGGATTTTGCAGTCAGGGGATAGGGAGTATAAAATAAAATGAAATGTTCTGGGAGCTCGTTTGATTCGACTCCCTTTATTGTCAGTAAAGTTCAACTAAAGGATACTCCAGACTGACTGCTCTTTTTTGTTGTTGTCTGCCTCCCCGGAGGGGCCAGAGAAGGTAGAGTTTGTTTCCCACACTGCCAAGCCTGGATAAATTTGGATTTGTAAAGGCTTCAGATGTTGAAACTTTGCATACCTTCAATAAGGAATTCCTAATAAAGTGTTGCTTAAAATATGTCCACTCTTCCATACCAATGAAACACCTTTTATTTTAAGGCCTTTAATTTGCACATCTTCTCTGATCATAACATTCAATATTTCAAGAGCAAATATAATCAATAATGGTGAAAGTGGGCACCCTTGTGTGGTTCCTTTTTGTATTTCGATGTTTCGTGATAAAGCTCCATTAACAAGAACCCTTGTTATTTGGTATAAATTGCATCAGCCATTATATAAAATTCTTTGCCACATTGTGAATTTAATAGTTGTTCCAACATGAAATTCCAGCTGACATTATCAAATGCTTTTTCAGCATCTAAAAAAATCAAGGCCATCTGTTTCCCTAGATGAATTTCAAAGTATTCTATTATGTTTAATATAGTTCTTACGTTGTTTCTAAGTTGACTTTTTGGAAGAAAACCTGCTTGGTTTTGATGAATTATTTGTATCAACACTCTTTTTAGTCTTGCAGCCAAAATAGAGGCATAGATTTTATAATTCACATTTAATAGTGAAATTGGCCTATAATTTTTGATCTCTCATCAGTATTTTTTTTTATGTATCAGAGTTATTAAGGCTTTATTAAAACCCATGGAGAAGATTTGTAAACTGAGGAGGAGAAACCAGACAGTACAGAAGAAGAGGACCAAGACATACAAGGGGCATCAGGGACAACAAGTAAAACTTCTACAACCAAAAAACCTGCAAAGATTACAGCATCCCAAATAGTTACAAAACTTCAACAGAAGAACAAAGATGATACCAAAATTCAATCACAAGATGGATAGAAGACAAATAAAGGTAATCTCAATAAATGTTAATTGGCTGAATGCACCCCAAAAAAGAAGGCAGATCTTTCAGCAACTGAAAAAGATGCAGCTGGACTGGGGATACGGTTCCAGTAGAAGCGGCGACGAACGATGGCGGGACGAGCTCCTGCTTGATTTCGGAGCTATACCCTGCTTCAAGATACACCCCAGCAATTGGGGGGGGGTAACAGCCTTTGTGAAGCCTTCCGGAGTGAAAGCTTGCAGCAAGAAGCTTGACTTGGCAAGAAAAGATGCACCGGTGCCTTTGAAAGCCGAGACCGCTTCAAAGCAGGAGGCAGGGGAATGCCCAGCAGACAGCTAGGCTGGCAAGACTCAACTGTGAACCTCTACAGGAACTTCCAGAGACAGGGAGACGTAAGGAGAAATCGGGAAACAACATCAACCTTTTGTTTTATTTACTGGCAAAATTGTAAACCAAAAGAAACGGAGGGGAGAGAAGAGAAGAAGAAGAGATTGCATTTATACCCGACCCTTCACTTGGAGTCTCAGAGCGGCTTACAAACTCCTTTCCCTTCCCCTCCCAACAACAGACACCCTGTGAGGTGGGTGGGGCTGAGAGAACTCTGACAGAAACTTCTCTTTTTCAAGAACAGCTATGCCAGAGCTTGTGACTGACCCAAGGTCACATCAGCAGGTGCAAGTGGAGGAGTGGGGAATCAAACCTGGTTCTCCCAGATTAGAGTCCGCACACTTAACCACTACACCAAACTGGGAGAGACGGGAGAGGACAACTTAAAGAGACAGAGTGGCTTTGGAAGTGAGTTGTTTCCCCGGGAAGGACTTAAAGCTAACAAGCCCCTTTAAGCGGTGAGAGCTTCCTGAATACAGAACTGCTGAACTGATTTAATCGAACAGTCAATTATCTTTGGGAACATTGAAAGTTTTGTTAGAGCCAAGACGGAACTGGACCTGAGCGAAGACTGGGACTTATAAAAGCATAATTTATAGGGACAGAAGGAGGGGTACTCCTATTGAAATGAACAGTATTTTCTAAATTCATTTTCTAAATGAATTATATGTAATGAAATATATTGAAGGAACAGAAATAATAACAAATGCTGATAGTAATTTAATGAACTAGGCTTCTATTGAATAACTTCCCTTCCTTGGAAGATATATGGGTAAGAATTGGAATGGTTTAGTAAGTTAACTGAATAGATTGTCTGTGTACGTTAACAAACATATATGAAGGGGAAAGAGCTCAGGTGAAGAAAGGAAGAAAGAGGAAGGAAGCAAGAAGGAAATAAAAAAAGAGAAGAAAATAAGAAGCGGAGAAGCGAAGAATAGTAGAAGAGGAGGAAACAATAGTAATAGTGTCTAAAGAGTTTTGTGTAGGGGAACAGTATTGTGTGGAAACAGTATTACCTATTAAAGGGGAAAAGGGGAAAGCAGGGTAAATAGATAGATAAGATTAGGAAACATAGAAAGATAAGAAGAGAATAGTAGATAGCCAAAGGAAAATATAATAGAATAGGAATAAGATAGATGTAGTGTTAAGATTAAGAAAGTAGGATAGAGAAAGATTAAGATTGAAGGTGAATAAGGCAAGATAGAAATAGATAGGATAGATAAGATAGAATAGGTAAAATAGGACATCTAAAAGATAGTAGTAACTATATAGTATAAGCCCTGGTTAAAAATAACCATCTGTATAGGAATTAAACCAAAATGGATAAGGATAAAGATAAATCAGCCAACCTTAGGCGCCCGTCTTTCTCATCACCAATATCAATGAAAGATTTACAAAATTATATCCAAGATGCGGTAACGGCTGCGGTAAGCACAGCAGTCAAATCAGCAGTTAGTGAAGCAATGACGGATGCCTTAAGCTCAGCGGTAGAAAGACCAGTTACGAAGGTTATAGAACCAATTCAAACAAAGCTAGACAACTTAACAAATCAGTTGACAGCGCAAACAGAGGAAATAAAGAGGCAAATTGCGGAAAACAAACAAAGTATAACCTTGGTGGTAGCACAGACTAGTAAAATGGAATCAGAGATGCAGACAGTGGATGCCCAAGTACAAAATTTAAAGGAAAAGCATGAAATTTTGGAAAAATCTCTGATAAGATTAGAACTAGACAGAGCGACCTATATACTTAGGTTTCAAAATATTCCAGAAAAGGAGGACGATATAAAAGATGACCTTAAACAGGCATTAGCACAATTTATAGAAATTGGCAGACCCTGAAGAATTAAATAAAGAAATAGATACGGTATATAGAGTAAACTCAGCTTATGCTAAATTCCATAAGCTACCAAGGGAAGTGCATGTTAAGTTCTGCCGTAGAGAAATAAAAGACAAAATACTTAGAAAAACCAACGAAAGTACTCTTACTATCAATAATGCAGATGTAAGAGTATTAAGGGAAATACCAATGAAAGTCAGGGAAAAGAGGCAAGAATATACAATTTTGGCTAATTTACTGAAAGATAATGGGATTCAGTATCGCTGGTTAATGCCAGAAGGGTTATTCTTTGTGTACAGGATATTCTTTGTGTACAGAAATAAAATTAGCTCTATTTTTAAGCTTCAAGACTTTTTAGAACGGAATGGAGAAGATTTAGGATGTGAATCTGAAACCCAACAACCCAACAAGAGGATGCCAGTGAGCATGAGAAAATACATACCAAAAAAAGGAATAGACAGAAGAAAGAGTTTGGTACCTTTAAGATGACAATGCGGCAGAAAGAGAAAGAAGGGAAGACATCAACAGAAGAAGGGAAAGATGGATAGGCAGAAAATAAAAGTAGTATCGATTAATGTAAAAGGTTTAAAGGTAAAGGTAAAGGTTCCCTTGCTCGAAAGCCAGTCGAATCCGACTCTAGGGTTGCGGTGCTCATCTCCGTTTCAAAGCCAAAGAGCCAGCGCTGTCCGAAGACGTTTCCGTGGCCGGCATGACTAAACACCAAGGCGCACGGAACGCTGTTACCTTCCCACCGAAGTGGTCCCTATTTATCTACTTGCAATTTCTTGCTTTCGAACTGCTAGGTTGGCAGGAGCTGGAACTAGAGACGGGAGCTCACCCTGTCTTGCGGCACACTCGGGTCTCGAACTGCTGAACTACTGACCTTCCACAGCCTGCAGTTCAGCCTCTTAACCACTTCAGCCACCGCAGCTCCTCACATAGGTTAGCCTGCTGCATTTTCCACCATATACAAAAACTTAAAGCAGATGTGATATGCCTGCAAGAAACGCATATTAAAAAAGAAGACCAAAAATATCTAATAAGAAACAAGTTAGGGAAATCTTTTGTGGTAGCCAATGGAAGACAAAAGAGGAGAGGTGTGGCTACTTATGCTAAAGAATATTTAAACCCAGAGATGCTATATAAGTCAGAACACGGCCGACTTTTGATAAACAGGAAAGCTAAGGCGTGCTTGATTGCAAACATCTATGCTCCTAATCAAAATCAAGATAAGTTTTATGAAACAGTGAGGAATGTAATTGCTGATCAAACATTTGATGAGATCTGTGTGATTGGTGATTTTAATGCCGTATATGAAGACTCTATGGACAGAAAAAGACAAGTTAAAAACATGAAGCAGGGAAATATCCTCCCAAAATCCTTTTTAGATTAGTAGATGAACTGTCTTTAGTTGATCCCTGGAGGACTAAAAATATAAAAAAGAAAGATTTCACATTTTACTTGGCCAGACATAGATCCTGGTCGAGGTTAGATATGGCCTGGACTTCTATAGAGATGACGAATGATATTTGGGAAGCAGAAATATTGCTCATTTCCTTCACAGACCATAATCCAATTTTATTGACTCTCACAGATACACCAAAACGAGGCAGGTGGACTATGAATGTGTATAATTTTAGAGATGAATTTTTTTTAGCAAACTCTAGAATAGAATATCAAGTGTTCTTCAAAGACAATTGGAAACCGGAAGTACCCATAGATGTTATTTGGGATACTTTTAAAGCATATGTAAGAGGGTGGACGGTAAGACAGAATACATGGAAAAAGAGACAAAAAAAGATGTCTACAAACTAGTTTGCAAACAAATAAAGGAAGAAGGAAGTAACATGAAAAAAACGGATATAAAAGATATTAATTTCCAGCTTATTAGGAAGAAAATACATAAACTAAAACATAAACTACATATACTCTTGATGGAGGAAATTGCAAAAAAAGTACAGTATACTAGACAATATTTTTTTCAAAATGCCAACAAACCTACAAGGTGGCTGGCATACAAATTAAGGAAGGAAAAGGGAAAAAAATACATTAAAAGCCTGAAGAATGAAGATGGAGAAGAGAAATTTATCTTGAAAGAACTGAAGAAGATTGCTGAAAACTATTATGGAAAATTATATCAGCAGGATGATTATGATCAAGAAGAAACCTGGCGATTTTTATTAGAACATACAGATAAGAAATTTTCTGAAAGCCAAAAAAAAGATTTTAAATGATCCTATAACTAATGGAGAAGAGAAATTTATCTTGAAAGAACTGAAGAAGATTGCTGAAAACTATTATGGAAAATTATATCAGCAGGATGATTATGATCAAGAAGAAACCTGGCGATTTTTATTAGTACAGATAAGAAATTTTCTGAAAGCCAAAAAAAGATTTTAAATGATCCTATAACTAAATGTGAATTGGTAAAAACAATAAAAAGCCAGAAAGATAACAAAACCCCAGGACCAGATGGAATACTGGCTGAGTTTTATAAAAATATGAAGACCAAATTATTCTACCTTTGAAGTATACAAAATTTTTGCTAAAGAGGAAATTAAAAGATAATGTAAGAGTAATTTTAGATATACTTGAATATTATGAGATGCATGTAGAAAAGAATGTGACTTTGATCTTTACAGATTCTGAAAAGGCTTAAATTGGTCTTTTTTATTAGAAAAACTCAAAATAGAAGGATGTGGGGAAAGTCTTTTGAAAATGGTACAAAGCATCTATGACACACAGCAAGCAGCGATTGTAATTA
>NW_015163141.1:139004-142743 GCF_001447785.1 Gekko japonicus
AATGAATAAGAAAGGAATTAAATTGACCTGGTGGCAACAGATGACGCTTAAATCTAGATGGACAAAAGAAAAAAATAATGACTTTTATCTTAAACTGACGGGGCTTGATCAGGTATGGATAGATAATAATGAAAAAGTTATTGGTAAAGTATACAACTATTTATTGGAATACAATATGCAGGATGAATGGGTCAAACCCCAAATGATAAAATGGGCACAATATATAGGACGGAATATTGATTTTGAAGAATGGGAGAAATGTTGGTCTAGAATTTTAAAAGATAAAGATAAGTAATTTCATAGAAAATATACTCAAGATGTTATATATGTGACATATTTCACCGGAAAAATTGAATAAATTTAATAAGAACATTTCTGTAAAGTGTTGGAAGTGTAAGGTAAACAGTGGTAACTATTTTCATATTTGGTGGACATGTAAGAAAGCAAAAAAACATTCGAAAATAGTGAGAGGAATGTTAGAAGAAATCCTGGAAATAGAGATACAATTTAAGCCAGATTTCTTTTTATTAAATCGGTTACCGGAAGCTTTTAAAAAGAACGAAATATATTTAACTTTACATGTATTAGCAGCAGCCAGAATTTTATTTGCGAAGTACTGGAAAAATGAAAACATACCTGCAAAGGATGAACTTTTATTTAAAATAATGGAAGTTGCAAAATTGGAAAAATTAACATATACTATTCAAGGTAAAAGTGGAAAAGAATATGATAAAAATTGGTTTAAATTGTATGTATGGTTACAAAAATCTTAAGTAAGTGAACAAATTATTATTTGGTGCAACCTCTGGAAGATTTGCTGTTATTTTTATATACAAAATGTATGTAGAAGTATTTGGTTTATGGAAAATGAAAATAAATGTTAAAAAAAAGATGCAACTGGATATTATATGTTTACAAGAGACCCATATGCAGATCAAAAATATTTGGAGATTTAAAAATTTGGGAAAGTCAATTCTATAGCATTGTACACCACAGAGGTCCTTGTCCTCCCCAGGCTCCATCCCCAAATCTCCAGGAGTTTCCAAACCTGGGTCTGGCAACCCCACCTCGCCCCAGCCTCACCAGTGCCTGGGGGGACCTGGCAAGCCTAATGCTGGTTCGGATCTGAGCCTTAAACATGACTCTGCTGGTAATATAGACATGCTACCCTGTAACAGACTGGTCTAATTTTATCATTAACTTCTGCCAAGAGTATAGGGGAACACATATGGGACTTACCCACCCCCCCACCCCGAGTTTAGCCCCACAGTAACCCTGTGAGTTTAGGCGAAGATAGAGTGATTTGCCCAAGGCCCAAGGCAAGAAAGCTTGACTGAGCCTGCATCTTCTTAGTTTGCATTCTGTACTCAAACTGCTCTAGCAAGGCCACTGACTGGAGCCACACCGGCACTCAAAGTACAACTTACATGCACAGGGTTGCCCTTTGCCGGGGGGGGGGGACCCGTGTGAGGGTCTCTAGGGAGGTCCACCACACAAAGGCTTCTTTAGAAGATAAGTGTTTATTGGTAGTCCAGTACTAAAGATCACGTATACAGCCTGTGTCAGGAATAGCCTGTAGTATAGGGGCTTCTGACTTATAGGAATAGCAAACTACCCCCCCCCCCAATAGCAGAAGCCAATGAGTACATTTTGTGCGAGTGGGCAGAAGCAAGCAGCAAGCAGTCAAAGCCATTAAAGTTCCCAGCCATCTAATTGCAGCTGGAGATAGCAAGGTCAAAACAGCTATAGTGCTCAGTAGCTGGGCAGCAAAGCTCTGGGAACGAGGAGGAGAAGATCACCCCCACATACCAATGCTATGACAGGGCTACCTGACAATCCCCTGATTTTGCGAGCTCCTGCCTGCCTATAAGTACCTTTAGTGTATAAAATACCAGTTTAAGACTGTGCAATGCATTGCCAAGTCTTGGAGGGGGGAGAGACCAGACTTTAGCCTTCTAGAAGACATAGGGTTGGCAGCTTTGGGCTAGGAAATATTTGGAGATTAGGGGAGTGGAGCCCGGGGAGGGTGGGATATGAAGAGGGAAGGGTCCTCAGCAGGGTATAATGCCATAGAGTCTGCCATCCAAAGCGGCCTTTTTCTCCAGGGGAACTGATCTCTGTAACAACCCTAAAGAGCTGGACTCAGAAGCACCTTACACAGCTATGACTGTTGTTGCTGGGTGATGTGGGGCCCCTGCCTCTCAGCCGGACCTACCTCATACGTTGATGGTGAGGATGAAATTTGATCCTTGCCCCATATATGCTTCCCAGGGCTCCTCGGAGAAAGGGTGGGATGTAAATATATTCGGTAAGTAATCTTGGCATACTTAAATCTCAGCATACTGTCGAATGTTTGTTGTGCTCGATCAGTCAGTTGGAGTGTGACTTCAGAACCCCTCTTGCCAAGGACTGGCCCGTGATGTCATAACATTTGGATAAGCAAATTGTCCAGCCAGATGTTTGGCAAAGGAAAGAAACAAAATAATTTCAGTTAAGCAATTCTTGTGTGTGTGTTTAAACTCTGCTTTCTGATCCGTAGTAGTTTTCAGCTTTGATTATCTGAAATGACACAAAGAGGCAGGGGCCCGGAATCACAGCTGTTGCCGAGAGAGAGAGGGGGGAGGGGCTCTGTGTGAAACAGTTGTCCCGTCATTATTGAGATGAGTTTTAATCAGGCAGTGAGATATGGTGGGTTAGCACAGCACATGAACACCTGAAGCTGCCTTATACTGAATCAGACCTTCAGTCCATCAAAGTCAGTATTATCTACTCAGACTGGCAGGAGCTCTCCAGGGTCTCAGGCTGAGGTCTTTCACATCACTTACTGCCAGATCTTTTCAATGAAGATACCGAGGACTAAACCTGGGACCTTCTGCATGCTGAGCAGATGCTCTACCACTGAGGCTGGAGAGGAGCATAAGGGCTGCCGGAGAAGTCTTGGCAGGAGCTGTGGGGCTGGAGGTGTGACAGTCCCATTGCTGAGCAGGGCACATGCAGCTCCTCAAGAGCAGCATGAGGGTGGTGAACAGGAACATGGGAGAAAGATTACCCCAAGTAAGGACTGGTGCGATAGCTGCTCCAATCACAAAGTTACCAACGTCTCACTTATCACTGCTGTTTCCTTATACAGTTGATAGTGGGGAAAGGAACATTTGTGAGATGGTCTCCCTGATTGTAATGTATTCAGAAGCTGCCATGAATGCATTAAGATGTATGTGAAACATCTCATAGGGAAGCAATGTTAAGCTTCGTCTTGGACAGGGATGCAAGTCCAAGACAAATGTGTCCAATCACGTTCAAGCAAGCTGTAAGCGGGAACAAAGGTGATTGGCTCTTATTCGCTCAACCGTATTGGTTGTTATGTGTATAGTAGGAGTGGCTACATTAGCCGGGAAATGTTTAAATACCGAGCAGCTACTCTGGACAAGCTGTTTGGGCTATCAGATGTTGTACCGTGTTGGAGAAGTGTTCATGTTGAAGATTAAACTTGAGTTTTTGCTGAAATCACTCTCTGACTAATTGTTAAGCGCTGGACTTAACAATTGGCGACGAGGATGGGATTCTAGTGCGGGTAGGCAGCCCCGCTAGTCCCAACCCCACGACGGACAACAACGAGCAGCAGCTCGCCGTGGCCGAGCAGCAACAGGTACCACCCACTCCGGTGGCAGCGATTGCGAAGATGGCCAATAGCCCAAAGTTCGAGGTATTCGAACCAACGACCGAGGACTGGGACGCTTAC
>NW_015163141.1:143474-143609 GCF_001447785.1 Gekko japonicus
AAGGACGTCAACTGCCGAACGTGCGGTAGGCGGGGCCACATCGCTCGTGCTTGCAGAGCAACCAAGTTTTCTCCTCAAGCATCACCATCGAGGAATCAACGTCCCCGAGCAGCACATCGCGAGGCCAGCTGTCAG
>NW_015163141.1:144054-164310 GCF_001447785.1 Gekko japonicus
GGGTGGTCTTGGGAAGTATACTGGGCCCCCAGTGTCTTTTGAGCTCAATCCCTCGGTGACACCGATCCGCCTAAAGTATAGAAAAGTACCCATTCCGCTAAAGCCGAGGATCGAAGCTGAGCTGGACAAGCTCATAGCCCAGGGTGTGTTGGAACCTGTTCCGTTCAGTAGATGGGAGACACCCATCATCACTCCAGTAAAGCCAGACGGATCGGTGCGTATATGTGCACCATTAATCGGGCCTTACAACAGCACTCATACCCTGTCCCTGTGATCAGCCACATTCTGGCGTCCCTGGGGGGAGGCAAAGTGTTTGCAAAATTCGACCTTGCCCTACCAGCAGCTGCCGGTGACCAGGGAAGCAGCTGAAGCCCAAACGATTGTCACCCACAGGGGGGCTTTTAAAGGGAACCAGCTCCAGTTCGGAGTAAATGTTGCCCCAGGTATTTTCCAGGGATTGATGGAAGGTCTACTGAGGGGGGTGACCGGAACGGTACCATACTTCGATGACGTGTTAATTGCTGGGGGGGTCTGATGAAGAACTCATGCAAAGGGTCAAAGAAGTGTTGAAGCGCTTCAAAGAAGCTGGTTTAAAGGTAAAGCAATCGAAATGCATTATTGGTGTCCCTAGCGTAGAATTCCTAGAGTTCCGAGTGGATAAAAATGGCATTCACACCACAGATGATAAGGTTGCCGCAATAAAGAATGCCCCAAGACCCTGTAATAAAAAGGAGTTGCAGTCCTTCCTCGGACTGCTCAATTTCTATCACGCCTTCCTGCCTCACAAGGCATCGGTGGCGGCGCCATTACATGCGCTCCTACACAAGGACGCAAAATGGAGGTGGGGTTCTGAGCAGGAGCGGGCTTTTGAGGGTGTCAAAGCCTTGTTGTCCTCTGATGCTGTGTTAATGCACTATGATGACCAAAAGTTGTTAGTATTGGCTGCTGATGCGTCTCCATTTGGGGTGGGGGCAGTGCTCAGCCATGTAATGCCCGATGGGCGTGAAGCCCCCGTCGCGTTTTATTCGAGGTCGCTGTCTGATACAGAAAAGAACTATGCACAAATAGACAAAGAGGGGCTGGCACTTGTATCAGCAGTGAAGAAATTCCACAATTTTTTGTTTGGTAGGCGGTTCATCCTTGTGACTGACCACAAGCCCTTACTAGGGATTTTTGCCCCGGACAGGCAACTCCCGAACATTATGTCAGCCCACATGTTGTGGTGGGCTTTGTTTCTTTCCGCCTATGACTACGACCTCGAACACCGGCCGGGCAAGGCCATCGGACATGCAGACGCTTTGAGTCGCTGCCCTCTGCCCGGCCAGGACTTGGACCCAGCACCAGCTAGCTCTTTGCTAGCAATCAGTGAACTGCCACAGGCTCCTATATCCTCCAGAGACATTGCTGCTGCGTCGGCTAAGGACAATGTAATCTCCAGAGTTTTAAACTGGGTATGGAGGGGGTGGCCGCTGGGAGCTGTGGAGCCAGAATTCCAAGTGTTTAAAGCGCGCCAAAATGAGCTGTCTGTCTCTAAGGGTTGCTTGCTGTGGGGGAACCGGGTGGTGGTGCCCCACACACTGAGACAAAAAGTGCTGAAATTGCTTCATGAGGGCCATCCAGGCATGGTCCACATGAAGGCACTGGCCCGTGGTTACTTGTGATGGCCCGGGCTTGATGCCGATATTGAGGATTGGGTTCGTGTGTGTTTGCCTTGCCAGCAGGCTAGGCCCGAACCACCAACCGCCACTCCGCAAAGATGGGAGTCAGTGGGAAAACCTTGGTCGAGGCTCCACCTCTATTTCGCGGGGCCAGTACAGGGGCAAATGTTTCTTGTGATTGTTGATGCGTATACGAAGTGGTTGGAGGTTGCGCACATGCATTCCACCACTTCAGGGTCCGTCATCAATGTGCTGCGACGCCTATTCGCCACCCACGGGCTGCCGGACGTGTTGGTGAGCGACAACGGCACTCAATTTACATCTGAGGAGTTCACCAGGTTTTTGTCAGATAATGGAATCAGGCAAATAACCTCAGCCCCGTTCCACCCGGCCTCGAATGGCCAGGCGGAAGGAATGGTCAGGACGACCAAGGAGGCACTGGCCAAGTTAGTGTATGGTGATTGGGGGGTAAAACTAGCCTCGTTTTTGCTGTGTCAACATGTTACCCCATGTTCGGCGACTGGCTGCAGCCCGGCCGAGATGCTGATGGGGCGCCGTCTGACCACCTTGTTCGATCAGTTGCATTAACGATCTTAAGCCCCAACAGCAGAGCGCAATACCCAAGGTCCGAACATACGACAAGGGAGAAAAGGTATTTGCGCAGAATTATGCCAGTGGTCACTTGTGGCTTCCAGCCACTATTGTTGATGTAATTGGGTCACGAATGTATGTGGTGTTACTTGCAGATGGTCGTAAGTGGAGGCGCCACATAGACCAGCTGTGGCAGCGGTGGGCAACTGACCGTTCCACCTCGCAGCCAGCTGAGTCCCTAGACCCCGAGGACCTTCCCAGACCTCCACAGGAGGTGAGCGCTGAAGTGTCTGAGGGCCACAGTGCTGGTCAAGAGGCAGGGCAGACCCCTACTCTTGAACCCACAGAACCGGACGGAAGTGATCCTGACTCTGCGGTCCCAGAGTCAATTGAAGTGCCACTGCCAGAGTTGTGCCCTGAGCCTAGTCCACCTCGTAGGTCTCAGAGAGTTCGTCGTGCCCCGACTTACATAAGCGATTATGATTGTTCATGACTGTGTTTGCTTAGGGGGGAGGGATTTGTAATGTATTCAGAAGCTGCCATGAATGCATTAAGATGTATGTGAAACATCTCATAGGGAAGCAATGTTAAGCTTCGTCTTGGACAGGGATGCAAGTCCAAGACAAATGTGTCCCATCACGTTCAAGCAAGCTGTAAGCGGGAACAAAGGTGATTGACTTATTCGCTCAACCGTATTGGTTGTTATGTGTATAGTAGGAGTGGCTACATTAGCCGGGAAATGTTTAAATACCGAGCAGCTACTATGGACAAGCTGTTCGGGCTATCAGATGTTGTACCGTGTTGGAGAAGTGTTCGTGTTGAAGATTAAACTTGAGTTTTTGCTGAAATCACTCTCTGACTATTTGTTAAGCGCTGGACTTAACACTGATAAAGAGCTGAAAGTTCCCCAAATACAAGTCTTCCTTACAGATTCAGCATGCATTCATTCATTCATGCCACAGTACTGTAATATGTTCTAAGTGTGACTGCCTTTGATGTCAACTTGGAAACCGCAGCCAGGAGAGAATGATGCAGGCTCAATTACTATCAGGAGCTAAACAGACAGTGCATATGACAGCTATTCTGCGGTTGCTCCATTGTTTACCGATTAGTAACCGGTTCAAGATGCCAGTTATCAGGACTGCCTCTCCCTATGCATGTTGCAGTGGCACCTTTGCTAATCTGAGCATGGTCTCTTGCAGGTGTCAGGTTCCACAGCCAACAACGGAGTACACACTTATCAGAAAGGTTATACTTTTTTGAAGAGTTATAGATGCATTAACAATTAGCCACATTCCCGCGCGCAGGAGGAGGAGTCCCAGGCCATTTGAGCCAAAGCTGGGAACCGACAGCGCTCCCACAGTTCCCTCACTCCTAGACACCACACCACCTGCATGGCTGTAGAGAAGCAAGCATTACAGCAGAGAAGAAGCACAGAAGGTATTGTGTGGTGGGTAAGCAGCATGGAAAACCCGCTGTGGCTGGCATGATACCTTGCACGCCTAGCTAGTACACAACAAAGACAAAGACTAACGGCCGGCTGGCCAACTATGTACATACCTGGGGACACACCCCCAGGTCCCGTTGGTGGGTTTAAATCTCCCACCACAGTCCCATTGGTCCCCCAGTGGAGGGACCAGGAGCCTAGGCCCCATTGTTCTTCCAGAGTCAAGCTCTGAGGTATTCGCTGGCCCCTGGTGGCGGTCAGCGGACACAACAGAAGGAATGCCACAGTACTTTGTACACAGGTCATCTGACCCCTCCCGCTGCCATGGCAGCATAGCTGACAGCAGGTGACATCCTGCAAACAGCAAGATTGACGGGGATACAGGTCTGTTCTCCTTGGTGGTCTCCCAAGTATTAACCAGGGCCAACCCTGCTTAGCTTCCAAGATTGAGTTAGCCTGGCCCATCCAGATCAGAAGATGTTTTTAAGTGGGATACTCTCTATAATCCTGTTCTGTTGCGTTATTGAATGCATATTCAAAGTGGCTCTGATCGTTTTGATTGTGCAATCTGCCTTGAGACTTAGTGAGAAAGATGGACCATAAATAAAGTAAATAAGTAAACTTCACTGTGTGCACAAAGACGGCAAACATACAGTCTCACAAATGTCTGTGCATTTTTTCAACTCAGAGACAGCAAAATGTCTGTTTCTCAGAGTCCCGATCCTCATGGATAAAATCAAAAGGCGCATGCAGACTCACAGAGGCGCAGAGCAGCTGGTGAGCTTGCACAGAAAAAGCAGCCAAGAAGCAGCAGCAGCATCAGGCCTCTGCCCAGCCACAGGGTTGGCCAAAGAGAAGTGAAACATGTGCTTTCACCCTTACCTGGATGGTCCAGGCTAGCCCGTCAGATCTCGGAAGCTTAGCAGGATGGGACACTACCAAGGAAGTCCAGGGTCGCTATGCAAAGACAGGCAATGGCAAACCACCTCTGTTCATCTGCCCTGACCTGGATGGTCCAGGCTACCCCAATCTCATCAGATCTCAGAAGCGAAGCAGGGTTGGACACGGTTAGAACTTGGATGGGAGACCACCAAGGAAGTCTAGTGTCTCAGCACGGCAAGCAATGGCCAACCACCGCTGAACGTTTCTTGCCTTGAAAGTTGGGAAATCCCTGGAAATTTTGGGGTGGAGCCTGGGGAGGGAATTCAACAGGAATGTGATTCCAGAGTATACCCTCGGAACCCGGAAACTGATCTCTGTTGTTATGTACTAACAAAGGGACCACGCATGTGGTCGGGTCCACACGTGGTCAAGCGAACAAGCAAAGCTTTGCAACCAAGACAATAGACGCAGAGGATCCGAGAACAGACCAGTCAGTCAGTTTGGATGCAAGAAGGGACCTATGGTTATGAGGGCACTGTAAATAAACCAATCACAGGTGTGGGGCGTGTTGTTGGGTGTTGCTTGTATTGACATTTAAGCAGGGCCCCGGGCCCCACTCATTGTCTCAGTTTTTGCCTACTATTAAACCATGAGCTGAAATCACTAGATTACGCGTCTTGAAGCCAGTACTTTTCATCTGTAGTCTGGAGATCATTTGTGATTCTGGGAGAACTCCAGCCCTATCTGGAAGCTGGCAGCCTTAAATGGGAAGGTTCTGTATGTGGTCAGAGGTCATTTCGGGGGGGATCGCGGGAGATCGCAGTTCCCCCAGGTGAGGTACGGGTGGCGTGGCACATGATGAAGCCCTGCCCCCTGCTTCCGGCTGCCCCGCTTCCGGCCCTCATTCAGCCAGGAGGAGGCAGGAGAAGAGGGAGGGTAAGTTGCTTCCTCCCTGCCTCTCCCCACCCCTGCCTGCCTGGGGTCAGGGAGGGCCTTGGCGGGGCTTCCTCACACTCCCGAATCGTGCTGAGAGAGGGATGCCTGTCTGACACATTTACTTAAGCAGAGGAGGGAGGGAGGGAGAGAGAGAGAGAAACGACTGTAAACGGATTCTTTGGAAGGACTCTACAAGCGTATAAACCTGTTGTGGGAAATATGAGCATCTAAGCGATTAAACAGCGTATAAGCAATTTTCAGAGCCGGGGAAAAAACAATTTTATATTGAAAATAAAGTGTTAAAATGGCGGGCACTCTAAAAAAGTCAGCGAAAACAACTCCGAGAAGAAGGGAAGTGAATATTATGGAACTCATAGCGGAAGCCACCAAGCCAATTCTGGAGCAACTTGTTGGTATTAACCACCAGCTTGCCAAGATAAATCAACAACTCGTGTCCCGGCAGCTGCAGCTGGCAAAAATAGCAGAACAAAAAATGGTACAGAGGGCTGTCAAAGCAAAATAGATGGACACTAAAACTAATAGATAAGGAGGAAAAGCATGAGATGTTCAAGTGAACATCTAAGAAGCCATTAAGATTTTAGAGAGAATTAGCATAGATGTAAAGGCCTTTATGAAGCGAGCTGGAGGAGATGCTCTGGGGATCTTTTCATAACAAGTAATAAACTAACATATAAGCTTAGAAAGACAGGATCTCACAAAGTATATTGTTTATTAGCTTTTTTAATACTAACTGTAGTTTAACAGGGCAATGATCTCCTAACTCTTGGGTTTTTAGTATAGTGTGGGTTACTTTCCTTTCTCCCTAGTGCAGCTCCCCCCCCACTTTTTTTTTCTTTGCAGTTTGTGTAGTATTATAAAAAAATAAAAAAATCCCCTCCAGGGTCTTAAAAAAAATAATCAGGCCCGTAGTTCTCCATAGTTGGCCTGCCTCCCTTAGCATTGTCTGCTCTGACTGGTAGCTGCTCTCCAAGGTCACAGGCATAGACGCACCTCCTGAGATCAGGGAATGAATTTGGCACCTTCTGCATACAAAGTATGTGCTCTACCACTGAACCATAGTCCTTAGGAAAAAAATATGATTAGTGCCCTGAACATTATGTACAGTCTCACTCTCCAAGTTTTGCTCAGAGTTCTCCGTGTTTTGAGACAGGAGAGGGGAGAGAGTCAGGGGGGGAAACTCTGGTATTTACAAATAATGATCCAAACAAGTAAACCCTGCTGATTCTCCTGTCTGCCTGGGAGTGGAGGTGGGCTATTACAGCGTTCCTGTTCAAATGCCCACAGAGATGTGATCATTAAGAGAATGGGCAAGAACTGTTACGAGAAGGAATTGCAGAGAGTCATTTTTTCCAAAAGGTACTTTACAGTTGTGTTCTCAGATGGTTACACTGTGCAGTAATGAATAACACTTGGAAGCAGCTATCAAAGGCATCATTGCTCTGTGAAAAATAGTACCACCTCCCCCTTTTTTTGTTCTGCTAGGCTATGGGGGGGGGGCATCTAAAATCCTAAAATATGTTGAAACCACATGAAATGAGCAACACCAGCAACTTGCAAGCCAAGCCCATCTCTCTGACTCGGGGACAGAAGCCGAAACTTTGCTGCTTTGAGGACCAGAACTGACAAGTCAACTCCTGGCTGTTGACTTTGTCCTGTGTGACCTTTGTGAGAGGCTGAAACATCTGCACTGAACGAATTCGGAGCGGCTTCAGGCTCCTAGGGGGGAAAAGGATAAAAATCGGAAGTGCTCAACAACACCTCCCAAAGCCCTGAAGGAGCCTGCCTGATAAATGTTTTATTTCTAAATAAGTATATTTATAAAAGGATGTGGTGTCTACACAAAACACTCTATAAAACATTTCGCCTTATGTCTATTCATTATAATAGCTTGGGGCTCTTCAACAAGATGATTCAGTAGGTTTCTGTTCTCAAATATTTTCTGTCTGAACATTATTTCGGCCGGAGCCCTGGTCAGCTGAGGTGCCGTCTGGTCACCTAATGCCCTGGAATGCCCTGCAGGGCCTGCATGTTTCTTCCTCCCCCGTTATGAAGCACAAATTTCTGCCCTCCTTCATGTTCAGAGCTCCCCAGAGTGTTAGGTCTGCTTTGGCTTTTTCACTTATAATGGCCAAGCCCAGACCATTATATTCTACAGTGGTATTATTTATTAATTATTTTATTTATTAATTTAACTTCTACCCCGCCCTCCCCACCAAGGCAGGCTCAACCTGGATCTGGTATCCCTCCCCCTCTGAATCCAGGGAGGACCTGCCAACCCTAGATGTGGGTTTTCACACTGCATCTTGATCATTCATACTTACCTGTAGACTGCAGATCCAGTGACATAAAAAGACATAAAAACAACCAAATTTAGGAAACAAACAGTTACATCCATGCTTAAGCATGTTATTTTTCTTCGTGTGACTACTGTATCTGCATCATTGCTGTTGCTTGGGGAGGGGGGCTCCATTTCAGGGGCCCAGATCTCCCCCTTAGGCATTTGAGGAGTTCTTCCCCATTTTGCTGAACCCTCCCCCCTCCTGCGATGATCCATAGCTTCAATTCTGACGACCTAATTTGTTATTTCTTTTATTACTTACTTTTTATTGATATTTTCTGAAGGTAACCCAAGCAACATTGCGCTAACTACCCACACTATCCCAATTTAGTTATTTCTTCAAAATATTTTAAATATGTTGAAGAAAATGCAAACATCTTCATTCCTAATTTTATTCAGGATGGATTTTACCATTGCCAAAACATTCCAGTTACCAACCCACCTAACCTAAATAGCAATAGCATGACTACCCAGCCTTCCTGCTCTTCTCTCAAGGGAGGGAGGCCCAGACCCCAAGCCACCCAAATCTCAATGGAAAGCCACCATCAGACCCCATCTCAGTGTCTGCTGATTAATTCAACGTATAGTTGTGCTGCCCTCACCTGGATGGCCCAGGCTAGCCCAGTCTCATCAGGTCCTGGAAGCAGCTAAGCAGGGTTGATCCCAGCCAGTACTTGGAAGGGAGACCACCAAGGAAGTCCCGGGTTGCTCCACAGAGGCAAGCAATGGCCAACCACTTCATCTCTTGCCTTGAACACCCTATGGAGTCACCATAAGTCAGCTGGGAAAAAAGTTGTGCTAACATGCCCATTGGTTTGACTGACCCTCCAAATATGGGGTTCAACATAAGAACATAAGAGATGCCAGTGTTGGATCAGGCCAAAGGCCCATCCAGTCCAACACTCTGTATCACACAGTGGCCAGAAATACCAGTGCCATCAGGAGGTCCACCAGTGGGGCCAGGACATTAGAAGCCCTCCCACTGTTGACCCCCCTCCCAAGCACCAAGATGACAGAGCATCACTTGCCCCAGAGTCCCTATCTATATGTTGTGGCTAATAGCCACCGATGGACCTCTGCTCCATATGCTTATCCAATTCCCTCTTGAAGCCATCCATGCTTGTAGCCGCCACCACTTCCTGTGGTAGTGAAGTCCAAGTGTGAATCACTCTTTGGGTGAAGAAGAACTTCCTTTTATCCGTTCTAACCCGACAGCTCAGCAATTTCATGGAGTGCCCACGAGTTCTTGTATTGTGAGAAAGGGAGAAAATTACTTCTTTCTCTACCTGCTCTTTCCCATGCATAATCTTATAAACCTCAATCATGTCACCCCTCAGTCGTCGTTTCTCCAAGCTAAAGAGCCCTAAGCGCCTTAACCGTTCCTCATAGGGAAAGTGTTCCAACCCTTTTATCATTCGAGTTGCCCTTTTCTGCACTTTTTCCAAAGCTATAATATCCTTTTTAAGGTGTGGTGACCAGAACTGCACACAGTATTCCAAATGAGGTCGCACCATTGATTTATATAGCGGCATTATGATATTGGCTGATCTGTTTACAATACCCTTCCTAATAATCCCCAGCATAGCATTGGCCTTCTTTATTGCAGTCACACACTGTCTCGACATTTTCAGTGAGTTATCTACTACAACTCCAAGATCTCTCTCTTGATCAGTCTCTGCCAGTTCAGACCCCATCAACGTGTATTTATAGTTAGGATTTTTGGCTCCAATGTGCATCACCTTGCACTTGGCCACATTGAACCCCATTTGCCATGTTGACGCCCACTCGCCCAAAATTGACAGATCCCTTTGGAGTGCCTCACAATCCTCACTGGTTTTCACCACCCCGAACAACTTTGTATCATCCGCAAATTTAGCCACTTCACTGCTTACTCCCATCTCCAAATCATTAATGAACAAGTTAAAAAGCAGTGGACCAAGTACTGATCCCTGCGGTACCCCACTGCTTACCACCCTCCACTGAGAAAATTGCCCACCTACACTCACTCTCTGTTTTCTATGAACTAGCCAGTTTTTGATCCATAAAAGGACTTGTCCTTCTATCCCATGATTTTTGAGCTTACTTAGGAGCCTTTGATGAGGAACTTTATCAAAAGCTTTCTGGAAGTCAAGGTAAATAATATCTATTGGATCCCCCTTGTCCACATGTTTGTTCACCCCCTCAAAGAACACTAACAGGTTAGTGAGACAAGATCTTCCCTTACAGAACCCATGTTGAGTCTGCCTCAATAGGTTTTGTTCATCTATGTGCCTACTAATTCTTTCCTTAATAATGGTTTCCACCAATTTACCCGGTATCGACGTCAGACTGACAGGCCTGTAATTTCCCGGATCTCCTCTGGAACCCTTTTTAAAGATGGGAGTGACATTAGCTACCTTCCAATCCTCAGGAATGGAGGCAGATTTTAAGGAAAGATTACATATCTTTGTCAGGAGATCTACAAGTTCACATTTGAGTTCTTTCAGAACTCTCGGATGTATGCCATCTGGGCCTGGTGATTTATCAGTTTTTAAGTTGTCTATCAGTTTTAGGACCTCCTCTCTCATCACCTCAATCTGACTCAGGTCTTCCAACACCCCTCCTGAAATCAGTGGTTCTGGAGTGGGCAAGCACTTCTCATCTTCCACAGTGAAGACGGAGGCAAAAAATGCATTTAGCTTCTCAGCCATTTCCCTATCATCCTTCAATACTCCTTTTACCCCTTGGTCGTCCAAGGGCCCCACTGCCTCCCTGGCTGGTTTCCTGTTTCTAATGTATTTGAAGAAAGTTTTATTGTTGGTTTTTACGTTTTTTGCTATATGCTCCTCATATTCCCTTTTTGCCTGCCTGACCTCAGACTTGCATTTTATTTGCCATAGCCTGTGTTCCGTTTTATCAGCCTCACTGTGACTAGCTTTCCACTGCTTAAAGGAATTCTTTTTACTTTTTACAGCCTCCATTACTCTGTTTGTTAACCATGCAGGCTTTTTCCTATACCTGTTTGTGCCTTTCCTAACCTGCGGAATATATATTTTTTGAGCTTCTAGGATCGTAGTTTTAAATAGATCCCAAGCTTCCCCAATTGTTTTGACCCTTTCTACTTTTCCTTTCAGTTTCCTCCCCACGTGTCCCCTCATATCAGAGAAATTACCCCTTTTAAAGTTAAAAATGGTTGTGTGAGTCTTTTTGGCCAATTCTCTATTTGTACAAATGATGAACTCAACAACATTATGATCACTGTTTCCAAGCGGTGCAATCACTTTTACATCTCTCACCAGGTCTTGAGTGTTACTTAGGACCAAATCAAGGATCGCCTCTCCCCTGGTAGGTTCCGTGACCATCTGCTCCATAGCACAGTCATTTAGAGTGTCTAGAAACTCAATCTCTTTTTCCCGACTAGAACACATATTGACCCAATCAATGTGTGGGTAGTTAAAATCACCTATTATTACACAGTGTTTTTGTCTAGTTGCTATCTTTAAGGCATTCATCATTTTATAATCCTCCTCTATCTTTTGATCTGGTGGGCGATAACAAACTCCCAGTGTTAAGTTTCCTTTTGGCCCCCCTATTTCAACCCATAGAACTTCCAGAAGCGAATCCAATTCACTTAGCCTCTCAATCTTTCTAGACTTTATACCCTCTCTGACATACAGAGCTACCCCACCTCCAACCCTTCCCCCCCTATCCTTCCGATATAATATATAACCGGGAATCACTGTGTCCCACTGATTTTCCTCATCCCACCAAGTTTCAGAAATACCCACAATGTCTATTTTTCCCTCCGACACCAAGCACTCCAACTCCCCGATTTTACCTCGGACACTTCTAGCATTTGTATAGAAACAGCTGTAATTTCCCTTACAAGTTAAGCCTGCATCCTTCCTCTTGCTATCTCGAGTCGTTGTCCGGCAGTCCATGTCACCAGCCATGGCCTCTGTGGACAATTTCAATCCACCTCCCTGTAGAAAAGCAACCGGTACCCCCTCACCTCTCTCAGATGAGCCAACCCGAACCAGAGACTTTTCATCTCCTGTCGGCTTTCCCCCAATATTCAGTTTAAAAGCTGCTCTGCCACCTTTTTGATTTTAAGTGCCAGCAGCCTGGTTCCTTCTCGGGACAAGTGGAGACCGTCTCGCCTGTACAGCTCCCTCTTGTTCCAAAAAGTATCCCAGTGCCTAACAAACCTGAACCCTTCCCCCCTACACCATCGTCTCATCCACGCATTGAGACTCCTGATCTCTGCCTGTCTCTCCGGCCCTGCGCGTGGAACAGGTAACACTTCTGAGAAGGCTACCTTGGAGGTCCTGGACCTAAGTTTCCTGCCCAGCAGCCTAAATTTCTCCTCCAGGACCTCACGACTGCATTTCCCCACATCGTTGGTGCCGACATGCACCACGACCACTGGCTCCTCCCCAGCACTATCTACCAGCCTATCTAAAACACGCGTAATGTCCGCTACCTTCGCACCAGGCAGGCAAGTCACCATACGGTCAGTACGCGGGTTCGCCACCCAGCTGTCTACCTGCCTAAGGATCGAATCACCCACTACCAAGAGCCCCCCTCCCACCCTGCTCAGGGATGGTTCCTTGGTGCAAAAGGAGAGCCGCTCACCAGCTGGGGAAGAGGTCCCTTCTGAGGGCACATTCCCCTTATCCTCAGCATGGTGCCCTGTTTCCCCTAGACCCTCATGCTCCCTGACAGCAGCGGGGCTGCCAGATCCAGAGTGGGACGAAGCTAACAAGTCCCCGAGAGTCTTTTCTGTGTGCCTAGCTGACTGTCTCTGCTTCTCCAGGTCAGCCACCTTGGCCTCAAGGGAGCACACACGTTCCCTGAGAACCAGGAGCTCCTTGCACCGAGGACACACCCAAGACTTCTGCCCAGTGGGCAGATAGTCATACATGTGACACTCCGTGCAAAACACTGGATAGCCCCCAACCCCCTGCTGGCATTCTGGCTTCATAATTCTTTTAAAATAAATAAATATAATCCCCCTTTTAAACCCTTGGTATTTATGTGGGTTTTGTTATCAAGTCAAATTATTTTACGGGAAAGACAAAGAGCCTAGGGCCTTGTCTTTCTGGCTCTTTTTGGGCTTCTTACAGCGCCCCTAGTCTAAGAGTCCCTAGGCTAAGAGCCACAGGCAAAGAGCCCTTTAGCTCACCCTTCGGCTCGTGCCAGAGGCTCGTGCCTCTGCCAAGGTGCTTCCTTAAATAGAGGCCTCCCCCAGCAGAGGTCAGGCAGCAGCTATTCAAATTCAAATTCACCCAGGCACTCAATCACAGGCAAAACAATGCCCCTTCCACTTCCTCTCAATTACAGGCAATCCCAGTCAAACAATGCCCGTTCCTCTCCCACACTCAATCAGCCAGGACTCTGCAAGAACTCTAAGTGCTTCCACACACTGCTAAACACAGTTTTCCCACAAAATATCCTTAGCTGAATTCTCTCAGCTGAAAGCAAGTAAAAGAAACCCACTCACCTCTCTCACAGCTCTCTCTCCTGCTCCTGCTCAGAGCTCAGCTGGTCTCCTCTGCCTCTGGCAAGGTGCTTCCTTAAATAGAGGCCTCCCCCAGCAGAGGTCAGGCAGCAGCTATTCAAATTCAAATTCACCCAGGCACTCAATCACAGGCAAAACAATGCCCCTTCCACTTCCTCTCAATTACAGGCAATCCCAGTCAAACAATGCCCGTTCCTCTCCCACACTCAATCAGCCAGGACTCTGCAAGAACTCTAAGTGCTTCCACACACTGCTAAACACAGTTTTCCCACAAAATATCCTTAGCTGAATTCTCTCAGCTGAAAGCAAGTAAAAGAAACCCACTCACCTCTCTCACAGCTCTCTCTCCTGCTCCTGCTCAGAGCTCAGCTGGTCTCCTCTGCCTCTGGCAAGGTGCTTCCTTAAATAGAGGCCTCCCCCAGCAGAGGTCAGGCAGCAGCTATTCAAATTCAAATTCACCCAGGCACTCAATCACAGGCAAAACAATGCCCCTTCCACTTCCTCTCAATTACAGGCAATCCCAGTCAAACAATGCCCGTTCCTCTCCCACACTCAATCAGCCAGGACTCTGCAAGAACTCTAAGTGCTTCCACACACTGCTAAACACAGTTTTCCCACAAAATATCCTTAGCTGAATTCTCTCAGCTGAAAGCAAGTAAAAGAAACCCACTCACCTCTCTCACAGCTCTCTCTCCTGCTCCTGCTCAGAGCTCAGCTGGTCTCCTCTGCCTCTGGCAAGGTGCTTCCTTAAATAGAGGCCTCCCCCAGCAGAGGTCAGGCAGCAGCTATTCAAATTCAAATTCACCCAGGCACTCAATCACAGGCAAAACAATGCCCCTTCCACTTCCTCTCAATTACAGGCAATCCCAGTCAAACAATGCCCGTTCCTCTCCCACACTCAATCAGCCAGGACTCTGCAAGAACTCTAAGTGCTTCCACACACTGCTAAACACAGTTTTCCCACAAAATATCCTTAGCTGAATTCTCTCAGCTGAAAGCAAGTAAAAGAAACCCACTCACCTCTCTCACAGCTCTCTCTCCTGCTCCTGCTCAGAGCTCAGCTGGTCTCCTCTGCCTCTGGCAAGGTGCTTCCTTAAATAGAGGCCTCCCCCAGCAGAGGTCAGGCAGCAGCTATTCAAATTCAAATTCACCCAGGCACTCAATCACAGGCAAAACAATGCCCCTTCCACTTCCTCTCAATTACAGGCAATCCCAGTCAAACAATGCCCGTTCCTCTCCCACACTCAATCAGCCAGGACTCTGCAAGAACTCTAAGTGCTTCCACACACTGCTAAACACAGTTTTCCCACAAAATATCCTTAGCTGAATTCTCTCAGCTGAAAGCAAGTAAAAGAAACCCACTCACCTCTCTCACAGCTCTCTCTCCTGCTCCTGCTCAGAGCTCAGCTGGTCTCCTCTGCCTCTGGCAAGGTGCTTCCTTAAATAGAGGCCTCCCCCAGCAGAGGTCAGGCAGCAGCTATTCAAATTCAAATTCACCCAGGCACTCAATCACAGGCAAAACAATGCCCCTTCCACTTCCTCTCACAGAGTGTTGGACTGGATGGGCCTTTGGCCTGATCCAACATTGGCGTCTCTTATGTTCTTATGTTCTTATGTCCTCGTTTTTCTCTTCAGGGATCCCATGGAAACATAGAACATATGTAGATCTTTCCACCTGGAGCTGTATTAATTGCGTTTAATCAGAGGATCTTTCCTTCTCTGCTTCATCTACTCTTTTGTTAATGCTCTCCGTTTGTTTTCCATTTTTTCAACGTTTTCTCAGTTACTGAGGTTCTTTTATCCATTTGATTCAGTTGTTTTGGACACTGTCCAATTTAGTGTTGAGGTTAGTCATCTGTTCCATTAGGGGGCGCAGTGCATTTGCTAACAGTGAAGAAAAATCTGTAGTTGCTTCCTGGTTCTGGGAAGGAGTCGGTATGTTATTTCCGGTCACCATTTTTTTCTCCGGTGCCCTCTGTCCTCTCCCAGCCATAATATCAACAAGAAGTAAGTTTTCCAAAACAAAAGAAATAAGTTTCCCAAAACAAGACAAAAGTTATATGATTTAGATCCGCTTTGTATATTTTGGCAGTTTTTGCCTTTGCTTAACTTCTTATGCGTTTGTTTTAGCTTTAAGTCTTTTTATTTCCGATTTAAAACCGCCTTTAAAGAAAAAAGGGGGGGTAATACTCAATCCCTCTTCCTCCACGCTTCAGTCTTAGGCGCTTCCAATTACTACCAAGGTCCGTTTGCTTTCTCACCTGAGTGTTACTTAACTCACAGTTTGAAGACCTGGAGATCTTTTGGAAGCATTTTAAGGTTTTGATCATGGTCGCTTGCTCCGGCAGTTGGCGACGGTACCTTTTGGGGATAAGGGGAGCCTCAATTCCTTGACTGTTGCCTTGGAAGAGGCTCTCCTCAGCTCCCCAGGCTGAGGGTCTCCTTCAGATACCCCGGGGAGGTCCGGGACGAATTCGGACCCCTCCCGTCAGCCAGGTCTCGGCGTGTCCCTATCAGAGCGAGACGGGACGCGTCCGAGTGGCGAAACGCTTAAACCAGAAGTCCTTCTTCAAAAATATTGCCTGGCACAAATATGACCACAGGTCCTAAGGACGGGATAACATCCAAGGAGCTCAGCATATTCAGCCTTAATTCTACCAGGGATCCTGGTTCCTCCTTTCAAAGTCCAGTTACAAAGGAGTTTCTTTCCCATCTCCATTTTGCATTTTCTTTCCATTGTCTTCCATTGAAACTTTAACTTCCACATTCCGACTAAGCTATGCTACTTTAACATTCTGGATACCTGTCCATTTTTCCCTCTTCGGTTTGCCCAAAGCTAAAAGTTTTTATCCCTTGATACCTTGAGTATTTTCCACATGCACTGTTCGTTTTCCAAGCAATGGGCCAACATGAGAAAGGGAAATAGAAGGCAAGCAGTGGTTTCCAGTAAAAGAAAAATTTCCCTACCTTTGGAATATATGGCATATTCCATGACTATTTTGATCTGCTCCAGAGAGCGGTTGTTCCTCTATGTTGTCACTATAATTCATAAAACAGTGTCCAGTGAGGGGCAGTCAGCACTCCCACACAGTCCCCAGTTTGGATCGTGAGTAATGATCTTCTGAATACATGTGGAGTAAAACAAAATGCTTTCAGCCTGAAGTAGACGTGAGTTGGTAACTACCTCCCAGACAGTCTCTGGGCAGCATGGAGGGGTTTTAATTTCTAAAACATCAACAACAAGAGGGGTTGAAACCAAAGCAGGACTGAAACCTTGTCTGGAACTAAGCCCATTTCTTAATCTTAAACTGTGGGGACAGGCTGTATGGATGGAGGAAATACACTTTGTACGTGTTCAGAGAACTTTTTCATTAATTTCATTATTTGTCTGTCTACAGTAGAGGTTCCCAGCCTCTTCTAGCCTGCAGGCACCTTTTTGGAATTCTGATGCAGGGTGGCGGGCACAACCATAAAATCACAGCTGCAGGAGGAAGTCCAAGTGCAGGGGAGAAGAGGGGGAGTTACAAAAATACACTACAGACCAGGAGAGAAAATAAAACCAACACTGGTAGACATCATTTTAATCTGCACTGCCAGTCATATCGCCAACAGCCAATCAAAAGAGTCCTAACTGGCCCCACCCACCTTCTGAAAGCACTTGGTGGGCACCAGGTGATGTGTTGGTAGGTGCCAGGGCATCCATGGGTACCACGTTGGGGACACCTTTGCAGCTGGTAGAGATGTCAGCCTCCAGGTGGGGCCTGGGGAATCCCCTGGATTTATAGCTCAGCTCCAGACTGCAGAGATCAGTTCTTCTGGCTGGATAAAATGGATGCTTTGGAGGGTGGACTCCATGGCGTTGGATCCTACTGAGGTCCCTGTCCTCCCCGGGCTCCATCTCCAAATCTCCAGGTTTCCCAGCCTGGAGCTGGGAGCCCTATCCCCCCAACCCCCCGCTGGTGGCGGCCAGGGGAGACCTGGCATCCTTCCTTGAAGAGACCATAGGACATTCTCTCTAGGGTGCATTTCCTAAAAAGCCAAGGCTGACACAGATTTTAAGCACTGCAAACTCATGCAGGGTAAACTAGGAGAATATCAGGGTGTTCCCCAGCCTCTTCTAGCCTGCAGGCACCAGGGTAAACTAGGAGAATATCAGGGTGTTTGTCCAGAGGGAAGTGAATTGTTATGAGAGTCGAGTGTCACAAGAGTATCCCTATTTTCCTGTCTGAAACAATGGGGGATAAGGAATTCAGGTTTGGGTTTTGGGTTTGTTTGTGTTGTGCAGACCTGGATTCAGGTGGGTAGCCACACTGGTCTGAAGCAATAGAACAAAGTTTGAGTCCAGAGGCACCTTTAAGACCAACAAAGTTTAATTCTGGGTATAAGTTTTCGTGTGCATGCAATAAAGTACATCCAAGAAGGGCTAGTTAGAGTCAAGATGCATAACTAACTGGGCAATAAGTATAACTAAAATTAAATTAAAGCAGTTGGTAAGAGCTTAGCAATATTTATTGTCCAGTTACTTAAGCATCTTGACTATAATGAGCCCTTCTGAGAGCCCATTTGGTGTAGTAAGTTTGATTCCCCACTCCTCCACATGCAGCTGCTCGGTGACCTTTGGTCAGTCATAAGTTCTCCCAGATCTGTTCTCTCAAGAGCAGTCCTCAAAAGAGCTCTCTCAGCCCCACCTACCCCCCATTGTTGTGGGGGGGGGGAAAGGAGATTGTAAGCCACTCTGAGACTCCTTCGGGTAGTGAAGGGCAGGATATAAATCCAATCTCCTCCTCCCCCTCCTCCTCCTCCTGGCAACTAACTCCCCACCACCACCCTCTCTCTACCTATATGAAGTGGTTGTGGAAGTATGTTTCAATGTATCTGAAGAAGTGTGCATGCACTGGATAGCTTATACTCAGAATTAGACTTTGTTGGTCCTAAAGGTGCCACTGGATTCAAACTTTGTTATAGAAAGAAAGAAAGCACCACAGGCTTTATAGGAAATGCACCCTAGAGAAAAAGAGTTTGTCTGCCTTACCAAGGCATAGTAGGGTGGATGCCCCTCTTTCCAACCATGCTTTCCCTCAAAGAATCCTGGGGATTGTAGTTTGATGACCTGCTGAGAAGTGTCTGTTCTAAATCCCAAATTTAGGTTGGCAACCCTACCCCAAATTATGACTGAAAGACTATTAGTAGGTATCATTCAGGTCACAGCTGAGTCTGTTTTATATCCCTCATTGTGCAGTAGGGTGTCAACTTTATTTCCACTATACAAGCAGGAAATCAAGGCCAGCTTGCCTAAGAAAACAGAGTCATTCTCTGACCTTGACTCCCCTTGCCAAAAGGACCACATCACGCCAAGCCCTCTCATGATGGACTCCCCCTGCCCACCAGAGAGAGGAGGAGGAGAAGAGTTGGATTTATACCCCGCCCTTCACTTGGAGTCTCAGAGCGGCTTACAATCTCCTTCCCTTCCCCTCCCCACAACAGACACCCTGTGATGTAGGTGGGGCTGAGAGAGCTCTGAGAGAACTGCTCTTGAGAGAACAGCTCTGAGGGAACTGTGACTGACCCAAGGTCACCCAGCTGGCTGCATGTGGAGGAGGAGTGGGGAATCATACCTGGTTCTCCAGATTAGAGTCAGCCGCTCTCAACCACTATACCAAACTGGGTCTTTTCCTTTTCAACACAAGGCTCAAGATGAAAGACCCCAAAGTGATGGAATGTGGGTAAGGTTGCCAGCTCTTGATTGTGAAATTCCTGGAGATTTGGGGAGTGGAGGACCAAGTTTGGGGAGGGGAGGGACCTCAGTGGGGTAAAATGCCATAGAGTCTACTCTTCCAAGCAGCCATTTTCTCCAGGGGAACATACCCAGAGACCAGTTGTAATTCCAGGAGATCTCCAGCTACCACCTGGACAGATCCAAAGAGAGCAAGGCAGCTCCCTCAACCCGCAGCATGGCTGATTTGCCAGAAAATCAACTTGGCTGGATAACAGGGCGGCGCGGCACTAGCAGTCGCATCGGGGGAGCTCCCGAGCGACTGATCAATTCTTCAGCGTAAAGGGGTCTCCGAACTAACGGAGACCACCCTACACCCCGGGGGAGGGGTAGTAGGGAGCAAGGAGCTTGAGTTAGGGGTCCTGACGAGGGAGGCAACCCGTCAGGAGACCCCAAACTCGCTCTGAAGCAAGCCGAGGAAGACAAGCTCACCATGGTGGGCAAAAGCTGTTGCTACTGTGGAGAAGCCGAGAGGAAGATAAGCAATTGAAAATACAAGCGTATAACCGTGAGTCAAGTGAAAACTTTTCTGTGTTCTCAAGAAAAAGACTGTTATGATTGTTAACCCCCAATAGACTGGAATTCCTCTCCCCAATACTACTCAATCGGCCAATAACGGCAGGGAGGACATTCCAATCAATCCCATGGTTTTGGCAGAGTGGTGGGGAAATGAAGGGGGTGAAATGCCAACAAGCTGAAGGAATATCAGTAAATAAAGACTGTGACAGCATAAGAGGCTTTGGAATTAAATGTAATATGAAGTAAACGGTTTATTGTGGATTTAAAAAGACCTAAAAGAAAAAGAGTGTGGGAACCAGCCTCTACATCAGCCACCCCCCCTTATAGCTACCTTGCAGCGCCAGCTATTGTTCTCTCCAACGGGAGGGGGGCAGGAGAGCCCTTATAAATTTTTCTTTTTGGCTTGATAGGGGGGGGATTGGCAGAAGAAAAGATTTGGAAGGGGATGCAACGGGCGAAAGTATAATTGATTGTAAGACTATTGGAGATGTGTAAAGGGAAGATCACTACCCCCCCCTGGTTAATAGAGATCACGTCTAAAAGAGCTGGGACAAGCTGAGTAACCCTGAATGGACAGTAAACAATAACAAA
>NW_015163141.1:168530-171576 GCF_001447785.1 Gekko japonicus
TTGCATCCTTGGTCATATTCAGCACTCATTAGGTTGTTTTCTCTTTCTTTTTTCCTTTTGTTTAGATAAACTTACAAAGTCATATTTTTCTGCATGCCTGGGGAAGGATCCTCCTTAGCAGTATCTACATTGTCTGTAGATAGTTTTTTGCTACTTTTGTGACTGGGATGCGGTCTAGCCACAGTTATTAGATATAATGATATTTAGTGCAACAGTTATGTGTGTTTTTGTGGCAGACAAATAACCATCAGATATAAGAAAAACTGAGCTTCTTGAAATAATAGCACGGATAATAACACTTTAATATTCAAAGGGCTTTGCATAAATTGTCCTCGGTACAAAATACTGAGGCTAATCAGTATTATCCCTGTATTACAGATAGGGGACTAGAATTGTATGGCTAAGGCAACCCTTGTGAGTTCATGAGAGAGTAGAGTTCTGAATTTTTGAGGATTCTCTGATTCACAGCTCAGTCTCTTAGCCATTACCCTTAGACCAGTTTTATTTACTTGTTGTAATCTTTCCCAAACAATTTCTGTTGAATGAGATGCAACAAGCTGAAAAATATGTCAGATTGTAGCACTTAGAAAGATATTCCTGGCTGGCCTGAGGGGAAAATAGGAGAAGCTGGAGGGACCCAATCCAATTTGTCCATTATTTTTCGTATTGCCATGAGAGGAAGCCATTCGACAGGAACGGTATGTTTCTGTCACCACCTCCATAACATGAAGGACTGCATGTGTTACATTTCTGTCTGTCGGGGAATGGTTTAAAGACACAGGAGCCTTGTAAAAGAAAAAAGAAAAAAAGATGGCACCCATAGAAAACAGAACAGGCCTGCAGAACTTCTGGACCACCAACCCAAACACAGCCTCTCAGGCATCTGTATTGTATCCAGCAAGTGCTTTTAAAAACTTATGAAAAAGAGAATAGGTATTTGACTGTTTATATGACGACAGCTGCAAGAATCTTATATGCCAAATATTGGAAAACCATGGTGATACCAACGAAACAGGAATTTGTGAATAAACTTTTTGAAACAGCAGAAAATGATAAACTGACTCTAGAAATGAGATTAAGTAAAGAGTGGACATTTCAAAAAACATGGAAAAAGTTTTATGATTGGTATAATGCAAATGTAATAGAAGACTAGGCAAGAATAGCGCAATGGACTTGAGAACACAGAAGATAGAAGAATGGAAAGTATTTGATATAGAGTTTTTATTAATTAAGTAATTGCATATAAGCATATAATGTAACTGTACTCTTGGTATATATGTTATGTGTAGTAGAGTGTCTGTTAGTAGTGTGTAGATTTGTCTGTTGTAGATTAAAAAAATTAATAAAAGTGTACCTTATGGGTACTTTAAAAAAAAGAAAGAAAGAAAGAAAATCAACTTGGCTGGGCTTGCTCTGCCAAAAAGCAGCCAGAGAAGCAGGACTGGAGCACCTCATTATCACCCATTAACCGCCACTAAAGGGGCAGCTACAGAGGCCTGTTCAAAAGCTGACAACTCGAGTGGCTGCCTACAGTGCCCAGACGGAGCAAGAGCAGCCCTTTCAGCCATTGCGGGAAGGAAAGCCTCTTGGCAGGGGCAGCTTCCTCACCCTCTCTGGACTGTGATTTTACAAGCTGCACCTGCTGAAACTCCCTCCTCGGCACAGCCATGAAAGGGAAAAGGAACCCGGTCCGCCAAGGCCCTCGCTCTCAGCCAGCTGCCAAGAGCCACTCCAGGGCTGCAACCTGACCCGAGGCAGGGAGTGATGTTGCCAGGCCACTGTTTTTCCCGGCCACGAGGGAGGAAGGATACGTGGGAAGAAACGCCATGTTCTCTCTGGTTTGGAGTGGGGAGGGGGATAACTTTTTTTGGAAATGGAAACCAAAATCACATTGGAGTAAGTGGGCCCTGGCTCTGGAAACATGGAGCCTGCTTGGCTACAGCTGTTCACCCTCCCGCAAACATGGATGATGGGCAACGCCGTTTCCTGAAACTCCCATTCTGGGAAACAAACACTCGTCCCTCCCAGAGGCAGCGACATACCTTTTACACCGGCCACTCCCCTCCCAATGTGGTCCTGGGAGCACCCTGGGGCCCTCCAAGTGGGTGGGGGAGGGTTGTCAGCTCTGGGTTGAGAAATACCTGGAGATTGGGGGGGGCAGAGCCTGAGGAGGGCTGGGTTTGGGGAGGGGAGGGACTTCAGTGGGATACAATGCCAGAGAGTCCACCTTCCAAAACAGCCATTTTCTCCAGGGGAACTGATCCTGGTTCTCTGGAGATTAGTTGTAATAGCAGGAGATCTCCAGCCACCACTTGGAGGTTGGCAACCCTAAGGTGGGACCATTATAGGTGGGGTTTTGTTGTTGTTTTTGTCTAGCAGGCCCTCTGATTGGCCACTGGTGATCTGATTGACTGACAAGATTTTGTTTTAAATTGCTTTGGCAGTATCTTGTAGGGTTGCCAAGTGATTCTTCGCCGGGAGCGGGGTGCTCTCGGCCGGCACCGGGTGTGCACGCGCGCATCACCCAGAAGTGACGCAGGCACACTGGGCACGCTGGGGGCGGGGCCACAGCCATACAAGGGAAAACCATAGGGTTTTCCCTTGTATGGCTGTGGCCTCGCCCCCAGCGTGCCCAACGTGTCTGCGTCACTTCCAGGTGACGCACACACTGGGGCGGAGTTCCCCCCGGGGCCCGATTCCACCCCACTTGGCAGCCCTAGTATCTTGCACCATGACATAAAGTAACTTCTGACTAGAAGAAGAAGAGATCAGACACCCCGTGAGGTAGGTGGGGCTGAGAGAGCTCTTTCGAGGACCGCTCTTTTAAAGAACAACTCTTGTCAGTCAGTACCAGGGGTCATTTCCTGCAGGAGCGCACATGCAACAAGCCCCACCCCCTGCTCCCAGCAGACCTCAGTCAGAGCAAGAAGCAGCCAGGTAAGTTGCAGAGCTCCCCCCAAACCCCCCTGTCCAAAACAGTCCAGTGGCACCTTTAAGACCAAGTTTTATTCAGGTACAAGCTTTCCCTCCTCTGCGAGCGCAGATC
>NW_015163141.1:171615-174510 GCF_001447785.1 Gekko japonicus
ATCCAAAACAGTCCAGTGGAGCCTGAGCGGTGGGTGTTGCCTTCTGACACACTTCCGGTGATGTCAGGGGGTGTGGCATATGCAAATAAGTTATGCTAATGAGCTCCTGCACCTCTTTTTCTACAAAATGACCCCTGGAGTACACAACATCTCCCAAGTTATGGTTCCACAGCCAAGAAGCCCCTTTCTCCAGTAGCCGTCCATCTGGCTTGCATGGCGAGGCAACTGAAGCAGGGCCTCCAAAGATGGCCAGAGGGTACTGCTAAAACCGTCAGAATTGACTTTTCCCAAGAAATAAATTAGTCTTTAAAGATGGGGAACGAACTTCCATACTTCCTCTGCTACTCGAAAGTGTTTTGTCTTTCTTCATTTCTTCATTTTCCTTTTTGTATATTTTGGAATGCAGGGGAGAATGGCACAGCAGTTTTCCAGTTTTGACTTATCTGCTTACACAATCACCCCTGAAGACAGTATACATTCATTCCCCTCCCTCCCCGCCCATTGCAAATGTTTCAGCATTTGCTGGTTTCCCTTTCAATGATTTCAAGGAACTAAAAATGACAGGCCAGTTAATCAAGAGTAGCCGTTCTCGAGGCCCAGCCTCTTCCCAGGTTAAAACCAAGAGCAACAATCGCCAGATCTTTTCATTTCTGGGCCTCACTGTATTTAATGCCTCTTAACGTTTGCACTCTTCAGGCCCTTTGCCAAGCTGAGCAGGCCGTAGATGAAGTCACACCACACCTGTCCATCTGTCTGGCCTGTTGCTTTACAATATTTGGAATAAAAATGGAATTTCATATAATTTTTGGTGACACTGTTTAGAAAGAGACCATTTGTGTGTGTCAGAATGAAATACAAATTACCCCTCCAGTACATGGAAGTGTGATTTCTTTAATTGATATTTTGTAATGCATGGTTGTTACGACTGCTACTCAGTTGTACATCATCCCATTCCTTCCCCCACCGCATCCCCATCCCAAATTTCATGGAAGACGTCGCTGTAGCAATTATACACAGATGGTAATAGATTAGGGAAGAGGTTGTATTTACCTGTCTTGAAGATTCAGATCTGTGGAGGAGAGAGAAGCAACCTGTGCTTCAAGGAGCCTACACCTGAGTAGGAGTGTTCGGTACAGTAGCGTAGAGATGGATGGAAAAGCAAACAAGCAAGCCAACAAGCGCCAAGCCAACTCTCCCTCACAAGCAAGCAGACCGGGCAAAGCAAGCACCACTAGAGACGTGAGCTTGCATTTACAGAAGACAAAAAAAAAAGATGTCTAAGAACAAAATGACTTGGTATGTTCCCAGTGACTGATGCGAGTGTTTCAAAGTGTTCCTGAGAATCCATTATTGTTCCTTTTAGGGTGGGGGAGACATTTGCATGTCAGTCCTTTTCGGTTCATTTCCAAATATCTTTCCCAGGCTTCAGTTTCCCAGACTGAAGGCCCACCCAGCGGTTCGAAAGTCTTAGGCAAATAGATAAATGGGTACCTGCTCTTAAAGAGCGGGGGGCACCCTCCTCCTTCCGGCAGATTGGCGTGCAGCGGCGGCAGCTGAGTGGCGGTGGCAGGAGACGGCTGGCGATCCAGCGATCCAGCAAACATGGCAGTGATCCAGCGATGAACGATAAGCGGCCCAGGTGGAGATTGGTCCAAGGGAGCGCGGCGGCAGACGACGTAGGCGTTGTCGGAGCCAATAAGGACGGAGGCCAGCGCTGCAGCCGTCACGTAGCCGCGTCCGTTGGGAACCACTCCAGAAGAGGTTGCTGCAGAATAAAGAGCTGTACAAAGAACTACGTAAAGAGAAGAACCCCGCTGCTTGGGTGCCTGGTAGGTATTCACCTCCCCCCCTTTGAATTGTGGCCCTAGCTAGGTTATAAAATGTCTCTGTAAACCGCTACGAGCCCTCAGGAAGGAGCGGTATATAAATCAAATATGTAATGTAATGTTTCCTGACAGGCAGTTTTGGGGTCATCTTTGGGACCAGCATTGATTTTATGTTAATTGAAATCTGGAGTGATATTAAATATGACGGGTGCATGGTCTTTCTCTCCCTGGGTGCCCCCTTTCCCTTCTGCAGGAGGGGTCTCCCAGCTAACAGTCTTAGATCATGGCAACAGATCAGGGGTCCCCAACATGGCACCCGTGGGCACTATGGTGCCCACCAACACTTTCCCTGGTGCCTGCCAAGGGTTTCAGGTAGTGGGCAAAGCCAAGTGGGGCTTCTGCTCAGCAGGTCTTCCTGATTGGCCATTGAAATTTTGATTGTCTGTACAATTGCGACTGAAGGTAAGCTGCGTGTTAGCAAGAAAATACTGTAAACAATATGCTCATCTTAAAAGGTATCCCATTAAACAGAGCTTCTGCTTGAAATGGTGAATGGCTTGAAATGGTTATGCATGATCTCACTCCCTGACATTTTGTTGTTGGCACTGCCTCGCTGCCTCTTTTGGGAGCCATTTTCTGGTGTGTGACCCTGTGTCAGAATTCCAAAGATGCCTGCAGGATTAGAATGATTGGAGTAAACTGCAATAGATCATTACAACTATACTAGGGAAAAGGCCCATTGTGGAAATAAAAACAACGGCCTCGAGAAAGAGGCTCTGGGCGGGTGCCCCAGCCTTGGACACTCAGTGTCAATTTGCTGTGGCGACCTCAGCAGGGTATAATGACACTGAGTCCACCATTTTCTCCAGAGGAACTGATCTCTGCTACCTAAAGAACAGTTGTAATGTTGAGTGATCTCCAGCCCTCACCTGGAGATTGGCAACAATGGTTCCCCAGGAATAGTTGGTTTGGAGGGTGGAGTCTATGGCTTTGTACCTGTCCGAGGTCCCATGCCTCCTGAAACCTCACCCTCTCCAGGCTCCATCCCTCACATCTCCAGGAATTTCCC
>NW_015163141.1:174885-187984 GCF_001447785.1 Gekko japonicus
AGTGGATAGGGAGACCCTCTGAATGACAGATCAGAGAGCGAACTGATTTTGGAGCGTGTGGAATGTTCTAGAGAAGTGCCACCACCATTCGGCTTTTATTTATAAGGGAGATTCCAGTTTGGTGTAGTGGTTAAGTGCGCAGACTCTAATCTGGGAGAACCGGATATGATTCCTCACTCCTCCACTTGCAACTGCTGGGTGACCTTGGGCAAGCCATAGTTCTCTCAGAGCTGTTCTCTAAGGACAGTTTCTGTCAGGGCTCTCTCAGCCCCGCCTACCTCACAGGGTGTCTCTTGTGGGGAGGGGAAGGGAAAGGAGTTTGTAAGCTGCTCTGAGACGCCAAGTGAAGGGTGGGGCATAAATCCAATCTCCTCCTCCTCCTCCTCCTCCTCCTCCTCCTCTTCTTCTTCTTCTTCTTCTTCTTCTTCTTCTTCTTCTTCTTCTTCTTCTTCTTCTTCTTCTTCTTCTTCTTCTTCTTCTTCTTCTATTATTTTGCCCAATTAGCTACCAATTTACATTTTACACACACACCCAATAAAGTGTTCCAGTGGTGCTTTAGGGAAATGGTAGCTGTGGAAGACCTGAGGCAAGGAAAACAATGCTGATGAGGGCAGAACATTTAAAAATGTGCACTCTCCTGTCCACACAGCATGTAAATTGTATCACACTAGAGTTTCCAGACCCCTTGGTGGAGGCAGGGCCCCCTCGCGATCCTGCTGCAGATCAGCCGGCCAGCAGGGGGGCTTACCGGGGGGGGGGGAGAGTGAGCGCCAGTCGATGTTGCAGCGACATGTCTACGTCACTTAGGACTTGACCCAGAGGTGACCTCATCATATCGACGACATCAGGGTGATGCTCTGGTATTTGAACAAAAACTCTATGGCAGAAGCCAAATCTACCATAGAGTTTTTGCCCAAATACTAGAGTGTCATGCTGACATCACTGCATGGGTCACATTGGAAGTGCCATAGACACATCACCACAACATCAGCTGGGCCTCCCTCCTGCTCCCAGAAAGTCCTGGCAACCCTGTATCATGCCAGGCATGGGGAAGGTAGCAGCAGAGCAGAGGAAAATGCAGAAAGTGGATGGTTAATGGATGCTCCACCATGCCCTCCCAAAAAAAAACCCTCCAGTTTGGAGCCCAAACTGGAGCAAAGCTTCAATGTAGAATCAGCATTAGAACATGTGGTTAGAGCGAACAAAACCCTGAGACAGATCACGTTCCTGTGCTCCACAAGGCATTACTTACTAGGTAGCACATTAAAAATAAAATGCCAAGCATGGGTACATATGTGTGCCAGCTTTCATGCCTTTAACCCAAAGTGTACAGTTTTAAACATAAGCACCTGCTGCTGGGGAAACATGGGGTGAATGACAAGCATATTGGATGTCATTGGTGCATACATTTGTTTTCATTCCATTTCCCACGTTCCAGGAATGGATAGAACAGACTGTACCTTCCCTTCCCAATGATGTATCTGATTTATGTGTCCAGAAACAGAGGTTGTTCCCTGTTCAGGACCCTTTGGTGCAGAAACTTTGGAATTAATATTAGCTGTGAATGTACTAGCTGTGAAATGCAGAATGAATAACATGAATGCAGAATGAATAACATGACATTTGCTGAAAAAACAAGCATGTACACTGTGTGCTGAAAGTATCCTGCTTCTCCTAGGCCCATTATGCACGCACATCTTACTGCAGATTTTTGGAGCAGTAAGCCTTTCATCTTGACTTTGGATTCTGTGCCTGTCTTACACACCATTCTTTCTCCTCCAGTGTATTTATTCCACAGCTCAAATTTTTAAAATGCACTTTTCTAAATCGGGGTGGAACATCACTTGTGTGTGTGCACGCGTGCAGTCATGCTTGTGCAAAGTTGGCTGCAACTCTTCCACACTTTGCACACAACTGCAATTTGTATGGGAGGGGAATCCTCTTGCAGAAGCTCTGGAGAGCTTTTTTAGTCTTGTGCCACTAAAGTGGGGAAAAAAAGATGGAAGCTATTTTCGCCAATGCCCTAGCACAGCTGCATAATAATGCTAATTTCCTGCGCTTCCTTGCAAATGTCCTCTTTGCAATTCTCTAATTTGATCCTGCACACTTGGCAGTTTTTAAAAGTCTGTCCTGTGCCAATTGCACTCTGTCCTCCAAATGGATCAATCCCAAGTAATTCTTAAATTTGACAGTTTGCAGAAGTTCCATGTGGCTCAGCTGCCATTTTAATATTAGGCTTCTTCACTAATACATTAAAGAGAAAAATATTTTTGGACTTCCGGTTTTCGCACTCTAATGGCGGACGTGCCGCTCAGGAGCTCCCTAGGGTGAACCGGTGGATGGAGAGGGGGTGCAATCGTACGCACTCCCCTGGAACCCTTGCGAAGGGTTCCTAGCCATGGGGTACCAAGGATCACCTCTCCCCAGGCATGCTGCCGGCGGATTAAGGCAGTCCGATGCCCCGACACTCTCGCCACTGTGTTCCAGTACTGGACTCAGAGACGCACACCAGGACAAGCATGTGTAGGTCGAACGTTTTAGATGATAAACGGCATGATCTACTTGATCTACATTAAAAGTGAGTTTGGTTGAAGCAAACACCAGAGAAGCGGCCAAAAGTCCCCCTTAGAACAAGCGGGGAGGCAGGAAACCCCCCCCATCAAAATAAAAATGGACTTAAAACAGAAGGGGTAGAACTAAAAGCGAAAAGAGACTATATTAAAAAACTTACAAGAGACTTTCAGGTGATTTGCAGACTTGAGAGACTTTTGGCAACTTTACTTTGAATATAAACATCCTCCAAGATGTCGCTGAAAAAGACGGAGAAAGATAAGCATCCGAAACCTAAGCCTTCTTCAGGAAGTGCCAGCTCAGTGAGTGCAGTCACCCGACCGGATGTAACCATAGACTTCTCTAAGATGCTAACAGATGCTTTGCGACCCCTGCTGGAGCAAATGAAGATGCTCAATGAAACTTTTGCTGCACAGCAACAGCAACTAAGTGACAACATTAAAAAAATAGAGCAAACAGCTGAGAAGCTTAAAGAAATGGATGCCAACACTAAAAAGCTTAAAAAACAGATGCTGGAGATGGAAAAGAAGAGAAATTCGGATGAAACCCAGCTGTTACAGCTCCAAATGGAAAAGGCAAGCTTTATTCTGAGATTTCAAGGAGTTCCTGAGACTAAAAGGGAGAATCTAAGCAGATCATGATTCATGCCCTGGGTCCAGTTGCAGATTTAAAAGCGGATGATCATATTCAGAATTTATAAAGAAAAATAATCTGCCTGGCGAGGTGGTGGTTAGATTCTCCAGAAGACAAGTGAGAGATCAGATCTTAAAGGCAACAAATGGAACTACCCTTAAAATTGACGGCAAGGAGATAAGAGTCTTGAAAGACATTCCCTTTGAAATAAGAAAGAAGAGGAAAAAATACAGAGACTTGGCTTTGTTTTTACAAAAGAATAACATCCCTTACAAATGGATTATACCTGAATCCATACTGTTTAAATTTAAAGACAAGAGGGGGAAAATTGACTCTGTTATGAAAGTGAGTGCGTTCTTGCAGCAGCAACTTGGACCATCAGATGAAGAAGACGAGGAGAGTCATAAGGGAAGTGACGATGAGACACCTGCTGGAGAGGACTCGGAACATGGGGCAGCGGCCCCTAAGCAAGGATATCGTTTGTGGGAAAGAAAAGACAAAAAATGAGTTGCTAAGTTCTTCTGAAGTCTGTTTCCTTTTATTAATAATATATTAGAGTTCTTTTGAATTGTTCTTTAAGAAGTCAGAAGTTCTGGATTTGAAGCATATAAGCGGATTTAATGATCACATTTAATGTTACCTATCTTTTTATTTTTACTATAAGCTTTGCATTGTAACTATTATATGACCACCACCTCTTGAGTTTTTAGTGAATTTCTTTACTTTTTCCTGTAGTTTATAGTCCCCTGTCCCTAATTTCTTGTAGTGTTTTAGAAAATAAAAAAAATGTAAAAAAAGAGAGAAAAATATTTTAGGCTTCCCATCCCAGTACCTCTCTGTTGGATACTTTTAGCAGATTAAATATATTTAGCAGAATAAAAGCAATGCAGCACACATATTTAAGAAAAGTTTACTAGGAAATAGGGAAGGGTTACATGGAACAACAACAAAAACATGACGCTTTCTAGTTTTACATCTTGCTAATTTGTTTGCTAAAACTCATGTGGTGAGAGAGAACAAAGAAAGAGAAGGTTCTCCCCTCAAAGGACCACCCCTTGTGTATATGACAAACAGTATGCACCCCCAACCAATTTATTGATCAGCCAATAGACAAACTACAGCTCATCTCATTAGGAGTGATACCTCCCTTTCTCTGGCAGGAAATACGTGTCTAACACCTAAATGGTTCTAAGCTAACTAACTAAGAATTAACATACATAAACAAACAGGTTAATTATTTTATGACTGAAGGGAGTGACATTTGCAAAATCCCAACTCTCTCTCTTTACATCTCATGTTAATTTCCTTCCCAATTAACGATCCCCCCTTTATTTTGTTTGCATGCAGCACTGAAATCCTTTTTTATTTCCACTGGGGACGCTGCCATTTGCTTCCTCTCCAATCCCCCTTTCAATTCAATACCAGCAGGGAACTAAACATGCAGCTCCTTTTAAACTCCCCCCTCCATTCTTTTAATTTTTTTATTAAGCGATCTAAGACTAGCAATAGTCTGAAATTGCTAGATTCATGCCACTTGTTAAAAAAATCAATTTAAAAGTGAGGAGGAAATGGAGCTTGTACACCAAAGAAGGGGAGAGGATGGAGGAAGGTGCAGAGTGGGTGGAACAACCTCAGTGTAGGCCTTCAAGGGGCAGCAAAAGGACGAGGGAAATCTGAGGGAATCTGTATGCTTTTGAATTACCTTCAGCTTGGAAGTGTTAGCCTACTGGGGGAGACTTGGCACAAAATCACTCTCAGAAAAACCCAAGAAAAGAGTGACCAGAAAGTGAACTGAGCACTGAAAGGAGGAAAATCAATGCAGAATGTCAAAGAAAATCCAACGGGCATGCATGGTGAAAGTGAGGGGAAACACTTGTGCATAATAGGCCCAAGATTCGGCACAAAGTTCATATTTTCACACCTTGCAAAGCAGCTTCCTTGTGGGTCATAAGAACAAACTTGCCCTCTTTAGCTGAGGGCAACCGAAATGACAACATGTTCAGTAACAGGGAAAACTTTCTAATACCTAGTGACATTCTCAAGCACCGGGTGGTCTTAAAACATCTGACTGCCTCTTTCAGCCAAGTCCCGTCTGGTATTCCTGGGTACTGTGCTGCCTGGGAAGTGCCAGGGGAAGTTGGAATGCCATGGGCCTGGGGGAACTGGTGTGGGAGCCATGTTGTGTATGCCAGCAGAGGTTCCACATGCAGGACCCAGCTTCAGTCATCAGGTGTCAGTGTCGTCCAGTCCCAATCTGGCAGTGCAGGTACTGAGAGGAATACTGCAGGATCTGCTGGTGTGTGCACTGGCACAGGTGCTTGAACAGGTAGCCAGGGTGGCGCAGGAGCTGGAACCGCATGAGCTGTTGCTTTGAAGGGGGCCACCAGGGCCATTGTGGGAGCGGTGATCATGGCAGGGCTTCTGAGAAGTGCTCTCAGTGTACATGTCATATGGCAGCCCGGAATAGTTGGCTGGAGCAGTGAATGTGCATTTGGGGGCACCTGTACGGGTGCTGCTGCCGCCTCCTGGCTCCCATGCCCTAGCTGCCCTGGAAATGCTGTCAATTGGTTTGGTGCTGCTCCCCTTGGTTCGAATTCTGGTGCAGCAGGGTTGGGTACCTGTGATGGCTCCATCTTGTTCTTGCAGCAGTCAGAGTGGAAGAGGAGACATTCTATTCCTCCACAAAGGCCAATACCTGGTCTGCTACATCTGCATCCCCCAGCATTGCCAGGTTGAATTTTGAGCTTGGGACCCAAGCTCATTGTCTAAAGCCTTTGCTCGAGTTAAAATCTCCAACACCTCAATTTCTCTTTGAAATGCTTCCAATATTGCTTCCTGCTCATCCTTCTTCACCTGTAACTTAGCCTGCAGTACTGCTTCCTGCATGTCCTTTCCACCTGTAACTTGGCCTGTCATTGGGCAGCCTCTGCCTGCAGCTTGAACTGTCACTGAGCAGTCTCTTTCGTCAGAATTTCTTCCTTCTTAGCAGACTCTGCCCATTTTACCACCATGGCTGCCTCAAGCTTTCACTTCAGCCACTTTCAACACCAAGGCAGATGCTGCAGAGTTGCGGGAATGATGACTGGCATGAGAAGCAGTGCTGGAGAGAGACAAACCTCTGGAATGGTGGGATGCATTTGATGTGGGAGCTATAGCCTGCTATAACTGTTTTTTTGCCAGAATGTTGGTTGTTATCCACATTTTGCAAAGAATGTACTTTTCACTTTGGAGGAAGCTTTGAGCTCACTAAGAGAGACTTTTTGCAGCGTTCATTGAAAAATTTGGATAAATATTTTGGTATTTGGCAACCTTGTGCTTGGAAATATCTGTTGAACTCCCTGAGGAAGACACTGAAACAGGAGGATATCTGTTGGAGGAAGACTGAGCACTTATTCAAAATAGACTTAAAGGAGTCCTCCCTCTTAAAACTTTTGTATAATTAAGGAGGACAGATATTAATAAAGGGGTTGTGCAGTATCTTTTGTGATATATTAAGAGACGATACTTAGATGTTTTGATATATGATTCTTTCTATGTATTAAGACTTATATGATAAATAATATATGGTGAATAAATTGTAAAAATATAAAACAAAAATATATAAAAAGTATTTGAGATATTTTATAATTGTCTGTAGCACGGTATACTGATTTTTGGTATTTCCTACTTACCGTGGGTCCTATTTTGGTTTTGTGAATGGTTGTACATAGTCTGCAGATAAGTTGCCCCATCTGCTGCATCGATGAGTTCCTGTAACTTGCCACGGCCCTCTTCTCATGTTCATACAGCTTCTCTTTCTAATCAAACATAATCTGGCATAATGGAGGTGAGTACCTTTTCTTACCCCTGTGGCTGAGAACTGTGCTCAGCAATCCTTTCAGCTGCTGTGGTTGTAACAGCTGCTTCCATCTGGTCAGTGTTGTCAAGTCCTGTGAGGTCTAATATGGTTTCAGAAGCTTCCCCCATGATTTAATTAGTATTGTCCTTTCAATTCTAAAATTATTTAAATTTGCAATACTAGTTGGTGCTGTCACAATATCACAGCTGCTTTGGCACCACTTTGTTTGCTTGATCGTGTAGACTTGCGCCAAAAATTGCTTTCTTGCAATTCTGATATTCGCCACCAGGGGGCGCTGTAAATACTCTTTAGCCCCTTGCCTGCTGCTATAGCTAACTTCTGGCCACCAGGTGGCACTTCTAAAATTATTTTGTTGCACTTGCTGTTTCTTGCCAGCAGATGGCTCTTCGCACTTTTACAGGCTTTTCCTAGATCAACCACTGGAGGTCACTGCAAGCACCTTTTTTGGTCTGAAGCTTGCACTAGCTGGCCTTGGCCATTAGAGGTGAGAAGAGGTCTGCTGTGCTTGCGAATTCAATAGCAGAGAAAGCAGCCTTGATCTGCAAATGGATGCTGCTGCTAGCGTGAAGCAAATGGCAGGAGGGTAGGCAGGGGAGGAAAAAGCCGATCCTTTCAGGCTTCATGCAGTCAGATGCCACTGGAGCATTTTCTCCAGTTAAGAGGGGAGAAGGCTGCTTGTATGAGGTCCCAGCTTTGCTCTGGAGAACTGAGGGAAACTCGAGACAGAAGTCTTTGTGTTCCTTTAAACTGGAGGTTTTTGCTCTGCCCTGCTTTTGCCTTGGGAAAGGGGTAGGTGGGAACCGGCCTTTTGCCAAAGAAACAGCTGGCTGTAAAACGCAGGGCTGACTGTTTACAATGTACGGTTGGAGGGAAAGGAGGGAAGGCAGAAACTCCTAGTCCCTTATCTTGCACTTCACAAGTCTTCATGCAGATCTCAAAGGTGGGAAACACAGTATGATCTCTCTTCCGTTCCACTATTCTGGGCTCTCAACTAGAGAAGATTAAGTCTATTTTACCTGATAGTGCCAACTCACAGTCCAGGAAACTGAAGTCATAGAAAACCTGATATTTATTCTACTGCAGAAAGGTTCAGAGGATAGAACTCACAAGAGTCCAGGAGCACCTTAAAAACTAACAAAATAAGTGGCCTGGGAGGAACTTTTGTGAGTCACTGCTCACTTCTTCAGGAGCACTTCTTCACATTCACTCCTTCATGTTCCTTCAGTAGGCAGGATAAATACAGTTCATCTTGTGGGAGGGCAGAGTCTATTTCTCGGATCTTGCAGTGGTCCTCCTCCTCCTCGCTTGGCCTGCTTTGGGGAGGCAGGTGGGGGCTTAAAGGGCCTGCCTCGCTGGCTCTTTCCCCTTTTAGCACCCCCCCAAACCCCCCAGAGGAAGGTGCTGGCACATGAAACAGTGGAGAAACAGTGGGAGATCTCCAGCCACTGTTTTCTTTTCCTGGGCAAATGGAAATGTATGAGATTGCATGAGGTTGGCAGGATTAAACCTCCTCTCCTCTCCCCTCCCTGTCCCTCCCCTCCCTGTACAGGTTCCAATTTATTTATGACACCCGGCTATTTCTCTGGATGGGCTGCTGGCCAGACACCGCTCCCGTGCATTTAGCTGAGGGTCTGGAGGCTGTGGTTGGGTGGTTAAAACAGAGCTGGTTGAAACAGAATCCAGCTAAGACGGAGGGTCTGTGGCTGGGTGGGGGAGAGCCAAGGATGGGTTGTCATCTCCCAGCTCTTGACAGGGCCCTTTTTTCAGTGGCCCTGACCATCTAGAGCTTGAGCATGATTCTGGAAGCCACCTTGTCTATGGAGGCCCATGTGAAAATTTGCCAAGGTGGCATTTCTTCAACTAAGCCAGGTTAGGCAGCTTGCTCCCTACCTGTCTCGCCCCAATTTAGCTACAGTAATCCTGCAACAGTCACCTCCAGGACAGATTACTGCAATTCACTCTATGCAGGCCTACCGCTGTGCCTGACCCAACTGATTCAGAATGCAGCTGCGTGGGTCCTAACAGGGACCCCTCGGATGGCACATATACAACGTGTGCGGCATGAACTGCACTGGATTCGGTTCAAGATTCTGTTTTTGACTTTTAAGCAGGGGTCCCTCCTCTTGCCCCGCCGCCTCAGGAGCAGGGCCTGAGCAGGGAGGACGAGGCCAGAGCGCAGGCCCAGCTGTGAGCGACTGCCAAGAGCGAGCCCGCCGCCTACCCCTGTGGGCTGCAACAATCGCTGGGCAGGCTGCTTCCTGGGGGGGGCTGTCTGCGCGATGAAGCAGGGAGGAGCGAGGAAAGGTGCAACCGGCCTTCATCAGCTGCTTTTGCACCCCACACACTACATGGCTGGGAGCAGCAATGACGCGTGGGCTTTTGGCCGGGGGAGAGGCGCAGTTCAGCACCCCATCCAGGGCCCACCGCCCCATCCAGGGCCCGCCACCCCATCCAGGGCCCGGCACTCTAGGCGAATGCCTAGTTAGCCTAGTGGGTGAGCCGGCCCTGCCACCCGCGCCGAGGCGCAGAGCCCAGGGAAGGCCTCCGAACCCCGCTGCCCGCCTTTCCTGGCTAGCAATCCAAAACAGTCCAGTGGACCCTGAACGGTGGGTATTGCCTTCTGACACACTTCCAGTGATGTCAGGGAGTGTGGCATATGCAAATGAGCTATGCTAATGAGTTGTGCTAATGAGCTCTTGCACTTCTTTTTCTACAAAATGACCCCTGCTTTTGGGGCCGCCTTTGTCCATATGTCCCAGGAAGAGAATTACGGTTTGGAAATAAGAAACTCCTGGTGGTCCCTGTCCTGAGAGAGACCCTGCTGTCCTTGACCAGGCCCAGGGCCTTCTCAGCCCTGGCCCCAGCCTGGTGGAACTCTCTGCCTGAGGACATCCGTGCCCTACGGGATCTGTAACCCTTCCGTGGGGCTTGCAAGGGAGAGATGTTCTGCCAGGCATTTGGTTGAGGACAGCCACAGCCCGGCACTCTTGCCCCCTCCCCCTCCCTGTTCTGTATTTTACTTACCCCAGGGGCAAGTGGGTATTAGAAAGTTATTTCCACCTTGGATTGTACTGTTTTATTGTGGTTGTTGAATTTTAATACTGTTTTAAGCAGGGGTCATTTCATAGAAAAAGAGCTAGGGGAACTCATTAGCATAACTCATTAGCATATGCCACACACCCTGACATTAGGGGCCCGGCGGTGGACCTGCAAGGCCAGTGGGAGTGCAAGGAAGCCCCGCCAAGGCCCTCCCTGGCCCCAGGCAGGCAGGGGTGGGGAGAGGCGGGGAGGAAGCAACTTACCCTCCCTCTTCTCCTGCCTCCTCCTGGCTGAATGAGGGCTGGAAGGTTTAGTGTTATTGTATTTTTATTCATGTAAGCTACCCTGAGCCCTGCTCACAGGAAAGGGCTGTCTAAAAAGTTAAATTTAATAAATAAATAAATAAATAAATATTTTGTAAGTGCTGGGAAGATCTTGCCACTGACCCCACAGCATCTTTGAGACTTTGACCCCCTCAGTCTCCGGTGACGTGCGTCGGGCTGCTGGGACAGACCTTTTCTTGGAACTGAGGGAACCCACACAGCCTCTTGTGATTTGGGGAAAACAGGTTTATTTTGAACGGTAACCCTACCCCTCAGTTACAGGATGTTCTCAGGGTAGCCAAGCATACAGGGCTTGGGTTCACTGCTGTGAGGTAAATTCTGTGGCGGGCAAGAAGAACATGGAGATCCCTGAGGCAGGAGTTGTGTAGACATAAGGTGTCTCTAAGGCGCTACGGGATTCAAATCTAGCTGTAAATAGTAAAGAAGATTTACTTCTTTAAGGTTAGTCTCAAGGAACAGATCAGGGGCAACCCGGCTGAGGCACGTAAATTTCAGCTTCAGAGTGTGGTTTGAGTTCTCTCTACTGCTCTCAGGTACAAAGAGGCTCTCACTGACTAGCCCCTGGGCTGGGTCCTCTCACACACAAAGGATGCCCCCCACATGTGGCTGCCAGCCTTCAGGCGATGGCTGGAGATCTCCTGGGATTAAAGCTGGTCTCCCGGGGACCAAGATCAGTTCACCTGGAGAAAATGGAAGGTGGACTCTATGGCACTATACCCCATTGAAGCCCCCCCCCCCTCAAACCCCTTCAAATCTCAGGCTACGCCCCCAAAATCTCCAGGTATTTCCCAACCCGGAGCTGGCAACCCTACCTGACCCAGACCAGCCTGCCCTTGCCCAAGAGTCAGACTAAATGGTACAAGGTCTGCCCATCATCAGAGAAGGGTCTCACCCCCGAGGGACTCTTTCCTTTCCACACTTGGTCCTTGCATCTGTTAGATGCCTTCATTATGCCGTATGCTAATTTGCTGCTCATCCTCTACCTATATGTATGGACTGGTAACTTCCATTTCAGTGTATCTGAAGAAGTGTGTGTGCATACGAAAGCTTATACCAAGAAGAAGAAGAAGAAGAAGAAGAAGAAGAAGAAGAAGAAGAAGAAGAAGAAGAAGAAGAAGAAGAAGAAGAAGAAGAAGAAGAAGAAGAAGATTTATACCCCGCCCTTCACTACCCAAAGTAATCTCAGAGCGGCTTACAAACTCCTTTCCCTTCCCCTCCCCACCACAGACACCCTGGGAGGTGGGTGGGGCTGAGAGAGCTCTGGCAGAAATGGCTCTTTTTCAAGAACAGCTGTGCCAGAACTATGGCTTGCCCAAGGTCATCCAGCAGGTGCAAGTGGAGGAGTGGGGAATCAAACCCGGTTCTCCAAGATTAGCATACGCGCACTTAACCACTACACCAAACTGGCTTTGGTGGTCTTAAAGCTTCATTGGTCTTAAAGGTGCTGCCGGACTCAGACTTTGTTCTGCTGCTTCAGACCAACATGGCTCCCCCACCTGGATCTGTCCCCTCCACACGGTCACACTGCCAGGCGGAACTCCCCTTCGCCCTCTCTGCTGTTTTGCAGCACCAGACCTGAGCGGTGGCTGCGCTCTCCCCAGGCAGAGCTGCACTATGATATGCTTCCCTCCAACATTCAGTCCCTTGTCCAGACGGAGGCCAGATGCTTGGAGCAGCCCTCCCCTAGGGTGGGCTCAGCTGAGAAAACAGCCGGCTGGTTGTGTGACCTCTTATCCCTCACAGCTGCCAACTGACCTCCAGACTACAGGGATCAGTTCCCCCGAGAGAAGGGCTGCTTTCGAGGGATAACTAGAAGCAAGGCTATTTTGGGGCAGGAACGCACAGGAACGGAGTTCCGGCTGGCTCCCAAGTTGGCCACACCCAGCAGAAACTCATTAGCATAATAGGCCACACCCAACAGCAGGAACTCATTCGGATTGGCTACATTAGGAGTGTGTGGCCTAACATGCAAAGGAGTTCCTGCTACAAAAAAGCCCTGGGTAAACAGAATAAGAAGCAAAAGGTGGGTGTGGTTGGATGACCACACTTCTGGTAACATGTGGGGTGTGGCCTAATAGGCTAATGAGCTCTGCTGTCAGGGGTATGGCCTAATATGCTAATGGGTATCTGCTGTTGGGTGTGGCCTGTGACGAAATGGCTGCCAGGCTTGAAATGGATACCAGCATGGTAGTTCCTTACAGGTGTGTGGGGGGTACTCCATAGGGAACAATGGAGCTGCCCTACCTCCCTGCCTACACTTCCCAGCATCCCTTGGGGGGAAAGAGCGGGAAAAGAGGGACAGAGCCAAGGGGTGGGGCCAGGGAGAGAGTGACTGTTTGGCTCCTGAGGAAAAAAGAGTCTCAGTCTGGTCTTCAGCATGGACGGCAGGCTCAAGGAAGAGCGCAGGTGGGACTCCTGTCACCAGAGACTCTGAGGGCAATCCAGGCCACTATTGACCGTGGTGGAGAGCCAGGAGGGTGGCAGTGCTGGTGGCCAGTCCCATGGAGAAGGGCTGGAGTGTTAAGTCGGCGCTTAACAAGAGTCGGAGAGTGATTTCAGCAAGAATGCGGTTTATTCTTCAGCTTAGTTACAACGATCGCCAGCCAGAATCCATCATCAGAACAGAACGAGACAGCATACATACACTGGCTTG
>NW_015163141.1:188186-197613 GCF_001447785.1 Gekko japonicus
ATAGCCCCACCAGGCAGGGTGGGAAGGACAAAACGGGGCCTTGCAAGCCACAGGACGGCACCTCGGTTCCCCAGGGCTGAGGGTAGGTCCCCGTTTCGCCACATGGCCTATTATGCTAATGAGTTCCTGCTGGGCTTTTTCTACAAAAAAAGCCCTGACTAGAAGGCATCACGTTCCCGCTGAGGTCCCTCCCCTCCCCAATCCTGCCTTCCCCAGTCTCCGCCCCCAAATCCCCAGGAATTATCCCCCCCCCCAGGTTGGCAGCCCTACGTGTGCTCCTGACCCTGGCAGGGGAGGTTTCTCTCTCCAACCCCACTCCACAAAGAGCCATTGGGAGTGGGGGCCACTTACTCTGTTTCCTGGAGCTGCATCAGGTTACGCAAGAGTGAGGCGAAGAAGAAGAAGAAAAGGAAGATGGATCGAGCCACGGGTGGCCATGAGGTGTCTGGAGGACTGAGCTCCCCCCCTCAGCGCTCTTCTGGGCTTATCAGGACGCTGATGAGAGTCCACACGGCTCTGTTTCTGTCCTATACAGGGGAAATAATGGCGACTTCCCAGTATCCTTGCATTACTAAACGAACAAATTACTTCCAGAAAGTCTCAGAAAGATGAATAACAAGGGCTGGAAAAAGAGCATGTGTAAGACTTGACTACAGGCTTATAAATAAAATGGCCTCCAAGTGAGCTGGCTGGGAAAGAGCACCTGTTGTGTGATGGTTGTAGCCTCCGACCAGGAAGGCCTGGCTTCAAATTCTAAGAAGATCCTTTGGTGATCTTTGACTGGTCACTCTCACCTGCCTCACAGGGTCGTTGTGTTTTCCTTGGAACTCAGAGCGCTTCCACTCTGTGTTCCTGGCTGTCTGAACTCCCCTCTTCTGAAGACAAGCTGTTTGGGAACCTTCCCTTCCATTCTCGCCTCCTTGGGGGGGAGGATCAGGTAGAGATGTTCGCATAAGTGCATAATTGCTCCTGGAGTTGTTAATCACTTTGGCCAAGTAGTTGTTCTGGATTGGGAGTCCCCAATGAGTTGAGTGACAAATCCCCCCTGAAAAAAAAACCCTCTCTCCTGTATCTGCATCAGAGTCTGAGAGCACCCCATGATCAACACAAGGGTAAATGCACTGAAGTCAATTGAACACAAGGGTAAATTCACTGAAGTCAATTGGACTACTCTCATGTAAATCTGCACTCCCTCCATATATTCAGTGGGAGTGAGGCAAAGGGAAGGAGGCTGAAAGGGGCCTGTGCACTTGGCAAAGAGATTGTGGCGCTGTCAGAAAGGAGCTGGAGCTTCGGATACACACTTATGCACATGGTGTCAGCAAGCTGCCAATGTGTCTTTCCTATATGTATTAGGCATGCCTAAACCCCCCTCCAACCCCTGGTGTCAAAACCCCCCTATTTCCATGGTGACGGTAATCTGCTGCTGTGCGCATGTCCACCCTCACCCCCTTGCGCTCATCTTCTCCCCCACTGCATTCCTTTCTATGTACGCTAGTCTTGCTTTGATGGAACGTTATCAACCCAAGGCCACAGGTGGTGTGCGGCAAGAGGCTTTTGCTTAGTCTGTAATGAATATGTAGTGTGGGAATAGTCTAATTGTTTAACGGTATAGAACCATTGCTTCTCAGGGTTTGGGCGTGCGGTGCGCCTTCTACGCGGGCGCGGGAACCATATCTATTGGCTAGTGTAATTATGAACTTGCTTTAACCTACCTGTCAAACGCTCATCTCGTTATTCTGAACAGAGAATCTGTTCTAAGTGCTTCATGGCTTCAATAAAGTAAAACCTTCCTGTAAGTGTGTACTTCATTGCCTGCTGTGGGGTCTGACACATGGGTGAAAGACCCAAAAAAAAGGATGCCGCAACAATCTGAACAATGGGCCGTGGGGCCAGCATGCAGTGAAGCCAGTTCAGGGAGGGATGTCTGATCAAAACTCCCCACAACTATTTAAACCGCTGCAAATAGAGGCGCAGCCAGATCGTGCCAAGCTTCCAGAGTGACCACAGCCTGAATAGTCCTGGTCCAAATAGGCCAGCTAGAACAACTCAGATGGTTACAAATATGGTAAACTCTAGGTTGGGAAATACCTGGAGATTTGGGGGTGGTTAGGGGAGGGACCTTGGCTGAGTTTAATGCCATAGATTCCATCCTCCAAAGCAGCCAGTTTCTCCATGGGAACGGATCCTTGTAGCCTGGATATCAGTTGTAATTCTGGAAGAGTTCCAGGTCCCACGAGGAGGCAGGCAACCATCAACTGCCACACTCCAGCCAGAAGACTTGTGCGATGCTGTGGTAGTCGGATGGCAAAGGAAGTGCTTTGAGACTAATCAGGGTCTTGCATGACTGGCTTTATCACTTGTGTGAAGGGTCAAAGGAGAGCTGGGACTTCCAGGTTTTGGAGATATCATTAACAGAGGATATGGTGCCAGAAAGAGGACATATCCTTTTTTTTGTGTGTCCATCATCTTTTGGGCTCTTTTTAAAAAACTGATGAAAGTGCCCTCTTTTGGAATTGGAAGGTTAGGATATTCCTACTTAGTTGCAATTATCACTGCTTTAGTGCTGAACTAGAGAGAGGAATAGAGGAAAAATAGAGGAAAATCAGCAGATCTCCAGACAAATAGCAAAATTCTGCTTGCAACTGGTAAAATTTCACAAAAAGAAGCAGATCAAGTAGAATCCTCATTTATCTTTGCATGACTCATAAGTAGTTTAGTTTTAAACATCTCATAATTATTTTGATATAATGGACTGTTAAACTTTTCTCTTTTTAACATTTTTATGATTTGGAGGTTATATGTTTATTTTTAGAGCTGAAAGCTAATTTACTTGTATTTAACGAACATGTAATATTTTGATAAATGGTCTTTGACCACAAATAAATATCATTCATTCATTCATTCATTCATTCATTATCACTGCTTAAATTATAGGGGTATTGAAAAGGAGATTTGTCCTAGTGATCACTCATTTAAAGCAATCGGTCAGGAAACATATCCTCTTTTTTGCTTTTGGTAACCCTAACAGGGGAGTAATTGCCTGCTGTAATGCAGGAAGATGTTAGTGGCTGAACTGAAGCCGTAAGAATTATTGTGTGGATTCTGGCGGCCTCTAATGGTGTACTGGCAAGGCTGCCTCCCTTTCCCATCCGGGGCTGAGACCCCCTGCCTGCCCTTGTTCAACCCTGGCGAGTGCAGTGGGGACATGTGTGACGTTGCCTACTACCTTGCAGAGAGCTGCTTGACGCATGGTCAGATTCTTTCATGGACAGAATTTGTACACAGGGCGCAGTCTTCCAGGTTCATAGGCAGTAGCCTTTACACAGCTGCCTGTAAGAGAGAAGTCACACCCCTAGAACGGTTGCCTGCTGCACAGTCAATAAAAGCACAGAGCCCCTCTCAGGAACAAGAACCATAACCAGTATTCCCTCTAAGCTGAGTTAGTGTGAGCTAGCTCACAGCTTTTTAGCCTCCAGCTCACACATTCTTGTCTTAGCTCAGGAAGGAGGGCTCCAGAGCAAGCTAAATCACTCACAACTTTAATGCCAGTAGCTCACAAGGTACCCCCACATGTACCCCCAAGAGCACTTCGGTCGGGGACTCAGAACCGTTTGGTGATCCCAGGTCCACGGGAGGTAAAGCTTGCTGCGACAAGGGCTAGATCTTTTTCAGTGGCAGCCCCTACCTGGTGGAATGAGCTCCCGGAGGAGATCAGGGCCCTGTGGAACCTTATGCGGTTCCGCAGGGCCTGCAAGATGGAGCTCTTCCGCCAGGCTTTCGCGTAGGGGCCGCCGCTGCCACCACCACCAATGGTGGCAATAACATCGAGATCGGGAATGGCCCTTGATAGTCCATACCATCTTAATCACCCAAGACCATCTTGATACTGAAAGCACTTTATTGTTGTTAGTAGTATTGTTGCCTATGATTTTATTGTCTTTTTGGATTTTATGTATGGGCTTTCGCCCCTTGTAAGCCGCCCTGAGCCCACTTGTGGGGAGGGCGGGGTAAAAATACATAAATAAATAAAGGTTAAATTTTTGCTCACGAGACTCCACAGCTTAAAGGGAGCATTGACCATAACCCAAGTAATGCCTAAGAGAGAAGGCAGATGTGATATTTTAGGGTACCAGGAATGACCTGGAAGGGCTACAGTCACCCCTAATATGCTTTTCCCTCCTAGGATCCCAGCTGGTTGGAAAAGAAACTGTTCCATGTGTTCGCAGCAGGTGCTGGTGGTGCATAATGCTGACTGGCTAGTACCTATGATGTCACAAAGAAACTCCACCCCTCCATTCCCCAAAATAGTACAAAGGGCTTGCATTCTTGGCAAACAGTCCCCAGCAGTGTAAGATCAGCCCCCAATTGTGCCTGGGGAGCCATTCTCCCTGCGAGTGAGCCCTGGAAAAGCATCTCAGCAAGAAAAGGATTGTCCACAAAAATTCAGAATGCACTCGGGTGCTAACGGGACCTGCCCCTGACTTTGAATGACTACCAGGGCTGGCTTAGAGGACTTCCAGCTTAGAGCAACTCTGGACAGTGAGACTCCTGGAGATTCGGGGCTGGCGCCTGGGGAGGGCGGGGTCTGTGGAAAGGTGTACAATGCCATGGAGATGGAGTCCACCCTCCAAAGCAGCCCTTTGCTCCAGGAGAACTGATCTTTGCCGTCTGGAGGTTAGGTGTAATTCTGGGCAGGGGCAGATTAAGGCTCAGTGGTGCCCTCAGCACAGGCCAATCTTGGTGCCCCCCACCTCCTTTCCACACTGACCCAGTCCATTTTAGTGGTTGACCTATCTGACCAGATGTACAATGCAGGTTGCAGCAATACAAAAATGTATTCATAGGATAACACAATATACTGTACAAACTAATCTTTTCACCCTTTCCCCAACTTTGTGGTGCCCCCTTTGGCCCTGGTGCCCTAAGCACCTGCTTAGTCTGATTAATGGTTCATCTACCCCTGATTCTGGGAGATCTCCAGGCCCCACCTGGAGGGTGGCAGCTCTGCCTTTGGTCTGGAGATGAAGTTTATGGGGAAGAGAAAGGACAATAATTGGGCCTCCCTGTGATCCCCCCCCCCGTCTCTCTGTCCCCCCCCTAAAAGATCTGAGTTCAAATCCTTCCTCAGGCCAACACCTACCTACCCCCCCATCTGTGTTTGTGTCTGCGCGTGCACATGCCCATGCAGGGGATGGACATGGCTCAGTGGCAGAGCATGTGCTTGGCATGCAGAAGGTCTCAGGTTCAATTCCCAGCATCTCCAGTTGTTGTTTTTTTAAAGGTCAGGTAGCAGGTGACCCCTGCCTGAGAGCCTGGAAAGCCGCTGCCAGTCTGTGTAGACAGTACTGATTTTGATAGACCAAGAGTCTGATTCAGCAGAAGGTAGCTTCATATGTGTGTCCCCTAAAAGATCTGTGATCTGTGTAGTCTGATAGCTCAGGATGGGGATCTGTTTTTGTTAGATCGCGCTAACAAAGGACTCTTAGAGTGATTCAGCAAGTGATTCAGCTTTATTGGAAGTAACGAACAAGCACTCAACTCAGTAAGAAACCAGAACAGAAAACAGTGGGAGCTTATGCTCCTTTTAAACATAACCGGGCTAATGTAGCCACGCCTATTTACAAATAACAACCAATGAGATTGAAATCAGTTATACTTCGAGGAAATAGCCAGCCCCTACCTGGAGGTTGGCAACCATACTCTCCAGCATATTGTAATTTGTCGACTAGCCATTATCATTCCTTTGTCCCTTCATTTGGAGCAGAGATAACATTGCTCTTTCAAAGGACTGGTTTCTGATATTCTATGATTCAGACAAGGAGGCACATTTCATTTATAAATGACCAGGGGTCATTTCCTGTGGGAGCGCACAGGAGCAGAGCTCCGGCAGTAAGGAGCTCAGGGGGCGGGCACATGCAACAAGCCCCACCCCCTGCTTCCAGCAGCCCCAGGCCACGAGGAGCATGAGGATCTGCGCATCCCCCCCCCATAGCTAGCAATCCAAAACAGTCCAGTGGAGCCTGAGCAGTGGGTGTTGCCTTCTGACACACTTCCGGTGATGTCAGGGGGTGTGGCATATGCAAATGAGTTATGTGGCATATGCTAATGAGTTCCTCTAGCTCTTTTTCTACGAAACGACCCCTGTGACATCACCAGAAGTGTGTGATAAGGCCACACACCCCGCCCCCAACGGTCCCGGCCGCCGCCACCGGCCTTGCAGCTCCACTGCCGAGCCCCATGAGGGGCCTGGCGGTGGACCTGCAAGGCCGGCAGGAGTGCAAGGAAGCCCCGCAAAGGCCCTCCCTGGCCCCAGGCAGGCAGGGGTGGGGAGAGGCAGGGAGGAAGCAACTTACCCTCCCTCTTCTCCTGCCTCCTCCTGGCTGAATGAGGGCCGGAAGCGGGGCGGCCAGAAGCAGGGGGCGGGGCTTCGTCATGTGCCCCACCCCCCATACCTCACCCGGGAGAACTGCGATCCCCCACGATCCCCCCCGAAATGACCTCTGGAAGTGTAAAATGTGTCTGATCCACCTGGGAACTTAGACAGAATAGGGGGGAGGTGGATGGAGCACACGTCCTTGTAGAAAAGTGACAGCGTTCCGTGCGCTTTGGTGTTTAGTCATGCTGGCCACATGACCACAGAAACGTCTTCGGACAGCGCTGGCTCTTCGGCTTTGAAACGGAGATGAGCACCGCAACCCTAGAGTCGGATTCGACTGGCTTTCGAGCAAGGGAACAATTACTTTTTTAACACATGCTCCACTGATGTTGGAGTCCAGTGGCACCTTTAAGGAAGCAAACGTCCTCAGACAAGTTGGAACAAGATTTCTTCAAACCTTACATACAGGAAGATGGGGTGGAAGCGTCAGGACTGACCAGTCAGAGTCAAGATGCATAAGATGCTTGACTGTTTCAACTGTGCTGGATTGGCAGAGGCAAAAGTGCCGGGACAGAGTATGGAATGCAAAGGGATCTCCCTTCTAGAAGCGCTGAGGGCAAAAGATTAAGCCGAGCGAGAGAGAAAGCTCTGTGGTATTGGGAAACTCTATGGCGGGGGCCGGATCTGGCTCGTCCAGGGCTTTTATGCATCCTGCAAGCATCTGGTATAAGGGAGGGAACAGGAGACTGCTCAGGGGGGAGTGGGGGGAGCCACCCCGATTGTGGCTTCAGCATGGTGGAATTTTGTCTGCAGCAGTCAGTGTAGGAGCGTCTACCCAGGGCTGCACCACTGGCTGTCCAGTCTGCCCATGTGGGTTTCCTTTGCACCTCCTTCCTAATGCATGAGGGCCTGCAGTGAGGATAGACCAACTCGGAGCTTACCAGCTGCTGTCCTTTATGCAGTTTATATCTCCTGTACCTGCCATTATGTTTTATGGCAGACATGGTTCGGCCCAACAAAGTGACGTTTATGTCAGATCCAGCCCTCGTAACAAATGAGTTCGATACCTCTGCTCTATGGTGTAGAGGTAGTCCGCTGGCACAGTGTTTCCAGTTTAATTCCCCACCGCCAGATACCAGATACGCACCTCCAGTGATACTTGCCCTGATTCTATTCTAGGAACTGCTTTTGGTGCACTGTGAGGGACACCAAATAAACTCCTTAGGGATTTGGACAATATGGTTTCTATATACAAATTTGTGAGCCATACAGAAGTTTAGATAATACTTTGGCTTGAAAACCTTTAACGGCATAAGGAATATGTGAGCCCCCCCCCCCCTTTGTAAAGAAAAATCTAAGTGTAGCTGGTGCCACTCTTTGGGCAGTCTCAGTGGCCGGAGTCAGCTAGACTCTCCATGAGCCAGTGGACTGGAAGGGCAAGATCAACCACTTGTCCACACACCTGCATGCTACGTTGGGGCCCCCACCTCTTTGCTGTTTACCCTGTTGCCCTTGCAGGGTCTTTCTGTGGATGTAATGCTGTTTTTCCTCACATTGGATCTGCACTCTGTATCGTTTTTAAAATGCGACTCCTGTGCAGATTCCTGTAACTGTAATCCTGGTCTATTGCTCCTTCCATGTCTTGTTGTATGGGTTGGTATCAATTTATACTGTACAGTCTGGAGGAGGAGGAGGAGGAGATTGGATTCATACCCTGCCCTTCACTACCCAAGGGAGTCTCAGAGCGGCTTACAAACTCCTTTCCCTTCCCCTCCCCACCACAGACACCCTGGGAGGTAGGTGGGGCTGAGAGAGCTCTGGCAGGAACGGCTCTTTTTCAAGGACAGCTCTTATCAGAACTACGACTTGCCCAAGGTCATCCAGCCAGGTACAAGTGGAGGAGTGGGGAATCAAACCCGGTTCTCCCAGATTAGAGTCCGTGCACTTAACCACTACACCAAACTGCTTTGTCTCTGTGCGAAAGGCCAACTATAAATGTGGCAGATAAATAACTATACCAACGAGCTGCAGCATTTTGGAGGAGCTGCATCTACCAGACAGTTCCCAAGGGCAACCCCACAGGGTGTAGACGACAGTAGTCCAGCCTTCCGGTTGCCAAGTAACCTAGATCAGCCCAGGTCTGAGAATCAGATGGAGAGTCTGTGAGCTGGAGGAAACTGAAATGAAGGGCTCCTAGCAACACCACCCACCCGTTTCTCAGAGAATGAGGCCGGGAGCAAGACAAGGGCCAAAGTCCAAATGCAACCCAGCAGCCCAGTGAAAGTGGGTGGATCAGGGCCCTGGGGGCAGGCCATCAGCCTTCCCATCCTCTTGCCCGGGTTTAGCTTCTGCCTCTGCCCACTCAGCCAGCAGGCTTCCTAACCTCCCAGAATTAGGACTGATCTCCAGACTGCAGAGATCAGTCCTCCAGGCCAGGGTTGCCAGCTCTGAGCTGGGGGATTCCTGGAGATTTCGGGGGTGGATCTTGAAGAGGGGAGGTGTTTGGGGAGGGACCTCAGCAGAGTATAGCACCATAGAGCAATGTTCCCTCTAAGCTGTGGAGTCCTGTGAGCAAAAATCCTACTTTGTGAGCTACTAGCATTAAAGTTGTGAGCGAACCATTTGGCAACTGCATAATTCAGTTTGCTCTGCCCTCCTTCCTGAGCAAAGAGAAAAACATGTGAGCCGGAGGCTAAAAAACTGTGAGCTAGCTCACCCTAACTCAGCTTAGAGGGAACACTGCCATAGAGCCCACCTTCCGAAATGGCCATTTTCTCCCGGCGAACTAATCTCTCTCTCCCCTGGAGATCAATCGCAATCCCAGATCCCCAGCCACCACCTGGAGGCTGGCAACCGTGTTTTCTCCTGGTGTGCAAACTGGCTGCCTCGGAGTCGGGGGGCTTCAGGGCATCGTCTGGGGCGGAGGTGCCTCCCCTCCTCAGACCCCCTCCTCCTCCCCCCAATCTTCCGGAACTCCCTAACCCGGCGCCGGCAACCCTCGTGCCCCGCGCAGCCCCCGGCTCCGCCGCCCGGCTCGCTCCATCGGCG
>NW_015163141.1:197828-211576 GCF_001447785.1 Gekko japonicus
GCTCTGGTCCTACTACGCCTACGTCGTCGAGCTCTGCCTGGGTAAGGCGGCGGCGAGGGGGGGGGGAGGGGGCTGCAAGGGCCGACTCCCGAGTAGACCCTTCCTGCCAGGGCGGCGGCGGCGGCGGCAGCTTTCCGGGGCCACGGTTCCCGCCGGGCGCCTGTCTTCCTTGCGCGAGGCCCGTGGGGATCCGACTCAGCCTCTCGCCTGGCGGGGGCACCCCCCCCCCGGAGGCTAAGGTCACGACAGCCCTGCGAGGGAGGCCAGGCTCAGAGAGACGGGGGAGGAGGGGGCGGAGAGCGGCCCACGGTCATCTCCAGGGGCGGAGTGAGTGCCCTCAGCACTGACCCGTCTTGGCGCCCCCCCCCCCGCCTTTCCACACTGACCCCAAGTCCATTTTAGTGGCTGACCTGTCTGACCAGATAGACAATGCCGGTTGCAGCCATACAAACATTTATTCATAGGATAGCACAACAGACTGTACAAACGAAGCTTTTCACCCTTTCCCCCAACTTTGTGGTGCCCCCTTTGGCCCCGGTGCCCTAAGCACCTGCTTAGTCTGCTTCGTGGTTCATCTGCCCCGGTCACCTCCAGTGAAACCCCTGCCTGCCCAAGTGGGGTCCTGAGCCCTTCGGCCTATCAGGTCGGCAGCAGCCCACCTGCGCCCACTCTCGGCTGCCTTGTTCCGTTTTTTTAAAATAAAAAAATAAATCCTGTCCTCCCCCCCCCCAGGGTTTCACCCTCACCCTGGAAGGGAGATGGCACTGGCAGGGAGGGAGAGGCCCAAGGCCACCCAGCCAATTCCGTGGCCGAGTGGGGCTCCGAGCCAGGGACCTCCCAGCTGGGCACCCTTAACCACAACACCACGGCTGCCTTTTTACCCCTGGGACAGGCACATTTGGCCGAGGGAAGTGGGGGCAGCCGAGAGGATTTGGGAGGGCAGGATTTCCAGCGTCACAGAAGTCTTCCTTCCTCTTCCCTTCTGTCATAAGTAACGCCAAGCTGGGTGAAGCTCAAAAGTCAGCTGGCTGCTTGGTGGTTTCCCCTGGGCCTCGGCAAAGGCTTCCACATCTCATCCCTGTCTGGGATTTCCCCACCTTCCGGATCTTGTCCTGACTGCGTTGCATGGCTGGGAGGGAGAAAATTGTGGGTGGGGCGGATGCAATGAGGCCTAACATGAGCCAAGAGAATGAGGCAATGATAACGAAGGATCTGCTAAAGACCAAAGTTTTACTTGTTGAGCTCTTGTTTTCCAGTTAAGGCATGCATGCTTTCTCACGTTAGGACTGATCCCAGTTTGGTTGCTTAGAAAGTGCTGGGAAAATTAAATCACAGTTTTAGATTGATTTAAAAGATTGCAAATGGGTGGCTGTGGTCTCTGTTTGTGGGCTTCATTTGAAATTGCTTTGTAATAATTCGATAGATGAACTGGAACAAAATAGTAATGATCATGTTAGATTCAGAGAGAACTGGTGTGATTTGCATTTGGATGTGGGGGGGGCAGCTTTGGAGGGAATTGGATGGAAGCTGGTCTGGTGGTCTGGCTTCCAAGGCCCTCCTGCCTTCTTCAGTGAGTGAATAAAGGGAAGCTCCCTTGGAAGAACAGAACTAGTCAGAGTGAACTCTACAAGTGGATCTACAAGATCTGCAGAGTGGATCTACAAGATCCAAAATATAAAGGAGTCCATGTGAATGACTAATAACCCATAATGACTAAATCTAATGATATAATAATGTATTAATATAATGATATATAAATGACCTATAAACACAACATAACACATAAATCAATACTCCATAAATAGAACATAACAAGAGGGGACCCGCAACAAAATGTTGCATAATGTGTTGTGGCCCTACCATAGTCTTCCTTGCAGGCACATTTTCACCTGGCGGGGGACTTGTGGGGAGGGGGCATTCCCCTACCTTTCCCCCCTCCCCCCTTTATTGTCAAAGTACCCTCCTCTTTCTTTCTGCACACACCCCTTAACTACTAATCTTCCCTCACATCCCCTTCTCCTCTCACCCCTTCTGTATCAGCTCTACCCCCTACCCCATTCTCTAGCAATCCTTTCTTACCTCCTTTCCCCTCTCACCCCTCTTATGTCTCCCCCCCTCTTACCCCAGCCCTACTCAATGTCCTTTTCCCTCCACCCCCTCTCAGTCTGCCCCTCTCTTTCTCTCCACTATTTCTCTACTCCCCAATCTCCCCTTCCTCTTTCTTTTTCTCTCCCCCTCCCTCCGACAATCTCCCATTCTTTTCTTTCTCTCCTCCCAACAGACAGTTCCCTATTCTTTCTCTGTCTCTCTCCCCCCTCTCACAGAACCCCACTTCTTTCTGTTTCTCTCCTTTTGCAGCTGCAGGACAGCAAACATCCCCAATCTGGCTGCAGGAGGGAGGGGGGCAGCAGGCTTCGCCTCCTCACGCCTCAACTGATGCCCAGCCACAGGGCCAGTTTGGGCAGCAGCAGCAGAGGGGAGGCAGGCTGGCTCCCAGAGAGGCCCTGCCGCCCCTTTGGCTCCTTTGGCCGACCTGCTGCCCTCCCCCTGGGGTTGCCGCCAGCTGCCTTAACTCATCAGTTCAGTGCACAAACCTGCTGGCTGAAGCTATAGGCTGAATCTGCATTTGTCTTTCCCACCGGTGTCCCAGCCTTTTGACTCCATCTTCAAAAAAGCTGTCTACATTTGGTGTTGTTTTCACACCTCAAGAGTGCTAGCATACTTTTGCACATCCACATATGTTTATCGTCCTTTCAGGGCGGCTCCACTGTCATTGCACCTCCACACTGCTTTAAAAGAATCTTCTCCGAACAACATTCAAACAAGCATAGAGAAAGACGGCATCACATATTTGACCTATGATAGTCTTTGTAGCTGGCGGTCCTGGCGGGGGCTGTTCCAGCAGCGAGGCGCACAGCTATTTCCCTTGCGGCTCCAGTGGCTTTCCCTTGTGGCTCCAGTGGCTTTTCCCATACCTTAGTAAGTCCATTCTCTGTGCTTGCGCAGAGTAAGCAGTTTTACCTTTGGGTATCCCCGCATGCTTTTTAAAACATTTTAGATTTTCCTGCATACATGGGGACTGCCCCAAGTTTGCTGGAAGATCTGTTTACCCTCCATGTGACCCAGATCCACGGAAATAAGTATCCACACGCAGAGGGGACCTTGGCTATTAGATATATAGATAAATATCCCATACAAAGTATCTAAATCATATAGAAAGTTTCTGCCAAATTATTTATATTTTATGGAAAGCAAAATGCCTGGACTATAGTCTCTAGATTTGCTGTAAATAATACATGTGTGTTGGATTCCAAATGATGCATGCAACCCTTTTAAGTAGTCCTTTCCCAGGTTCACAGCTTGCAATATAATGTAATTGTGCTAAACCTGTTGGATTCCAAATAAGGGCTGCGGCTCCTTTGAGCAGTTCTTCCCAACTTTCAGAACTTGCAATTTAATGTTATTGTTGTTAAGTCGCACAGTGGAGCCCGACTCTTCACGACCCCGTGGGCCACATCACACCAGGCCCTCCTGTCTTCTGCCATCCTCCGGAGTTCGCTTAATTTCATGTTTGTTGCATTGGTAACACTGCCTAACCATCTCATCCTTTGCCGTCCCCTTCTTCTTTGACCTTCAACTTTAACCAGCACCAGGGTCTTCTCCAGTGAGTGCTCCCTTCTCATTTGGTGGCCAAAGTATTTGAGCTTCAGTTCCAGGGAACAGTCCGGGTTGATTTCTTTTAGGACTGACTGATTTAATCTCCTTGCAGTGCAAGGGACTATCAAGAGTCTTCTCCAGCACCATAATTCAAAAGCATCAATTCTTCAGCACTCGGCCTTCCTTATGGTCCAACTCTCGCAGCCATACATCACTACTCGGAATACCATTGCTTTGACCATGCAGATTTTTGTTGGCAGGGTGATGTCTCTACTTTTTATTATGCTGTCTAGGTTTGCCATCGCTTTCCTCCCAAGGAGCAGGCGTCTTTTAATTTCATGGCTGCAGTCCCCGTCTGCAGTGATCTTGGATCCCAGGAACGTGAAGTCTGTCACTGCTTCCATGACTTCCCCTTCTATTTGCCAAAGAGTGATGGGGCCAGATGCCATGATCTTAGTTTTTTGGATGTTGAGTTTCAAGCCAACTTTTGTGCTCTCCTCTTTCACCCTGAGCAAGAGGCTCTTGAGGTCCTCTTCACTTTCTGCCTTTAGAGTGGTATCGTCTGCATATCTGAGGTTGTTGATGTTTTTCCCAGCAATCTTAATTCCGGTTTGTGACTCATCCAGGCTGGCATTTCGCATTATGTGCTCTGCATATAAATTAAATAAGCAGGGTGAGAATATACATCTTTGTCGTACTCTTTTTCCTATGCTAAACCAATCAGTTGTTCCATGTCCGGTTCTAACTGTCACTTCTTGACCCCTTATACAGGTTTTTCAGGAGACATGGGAGGTGGTCTGGTACTCCCATCTCTTTAAAGACTTGTCACAATTTGTTGCGGTCCACACAATCAAAGCAGAAGTAGACTTTTTCTGGTACTCCCTTGCTTTCTTCATAATCCAGCCAATGTTGGCACTTTGATCTCTCGTTCCTCTATCTGAAATCCGGCTTGTACTTCTGGCAGTTCTCTATCCACGTACTGCTGAAGCCTAGCTCATAGGATCTTGATCATGACCTTGCTAGTGTGTGAAATTAGTGCAATTGTATGATAGCTTGAACGTTCCTTGGCATTGCCCTTCTTTGGGATTGGAATGTAAACTGACCTTTTCCCATCCTGTGGCCACTATTGCGTTTTCCAAATCTGCTGGCATATGGAGCGCAGCACTTTAACAGCATCATCTTTAAGACTCTGAATAGCTCAGCTGGGATACCGTCATCTCCTCTAGCTTTGTTGTTAGTAAGGCCCATTTGACTTCACACTCCAGGATGGCTGTAATATATATAGTTGTATAAAGTCACCTGTTGGATTCCAGATAATGCATGTGGCTCCTTTTTAAACCGTCCTTGCTAGTTTACAAAACTAGCAATATAATAGACGGTATAAACCATCTGTTTCAAAAATCTTCAGAGGCTAACGTCTCACTGTAATGCTTATTACGACAGACCAAAGAATACTGATCGTAACGCATGGAGTCTGATGTGTCATGTGTCTTCCAGGATTAAATTGAATCATTTATTGTTATTATTCAGAAGAACTCTTTTATATCTTGGATTCCCCCCCCCCCTTATTTCTACTCTGTAGGACGGCTCTTGATTCACATAATGGGAGAGGAGCACAGCAAGCCCCAACTCCCCTCCTGTGTTGCCACCCACCTATTTTTTGCCCTCGGAAAAGGTTCTATGTCTTGAACAGCTGCATGGCAGGGAGCAGTCCATTAAATGGCTCTTTTTAGCAACTGGGGCAGTAGGCGGAGGACTGGGCCTGGTCTGGGACACCTGGGTTCAAATCCCGGCTCAGGCTGGAATCTCTTGGTCACTGTCTGCCAACCACACGGTTGAGAAGAAGAACTGGGATCCGTGGAGGAAGAGGGAAGAAGGAGATATTGGTCAAATCTGCACTTGCATTTTTAATCAGTTTCGTGCTGCTGTGACGCTGTCTTTCTCTATGCTTGTTTGAATGTTGTTTGGAGAAGATTCTTTTAAAGCAGTGCAGAGGTGCAATGACGGTGGAGCTGCCACAGAAGGGCAATAAACATATGCTGATGTGCAAAAGTGTGCTAGCACTGTTGAGGTGTGAAAACGACACCAAATGTAGACAGCTTTTTAAAGACGGTGTCAGAAGGCTGGGACACCGGTGGGAAAGACAAATGCAGATTCGACCAGAAACATGTATTTAATTTGTTTTTATGGTGCTTTATGGTGCCAAGTGGGGCATGTGCCCTGCTGCTCCTCTCTGCTGTGCCCCCTCCGCCCCCTGCTCTGGAGAAAAGCATTTCCGCTGTCCTTGATCCTGAGTAGCTCAGGGTAACCCACGGGATAGATAAGGCAGTGAGTGAGTGACCAAAGGGCAGCCAGTGATTTGATTTCAAGCCTCCCTGTTCTTAGTGCAACAGATTGCCTTTGAGTCTGTGTTGCCTGAAAGTTTGCAGTCTATCTGAAGCGCTCATACTTGGCAGTCAGTTCCCCTGAGCACAGGTGGACTTATTGCGAAGTAAATATGCACTGGATTGCCCTGCCAAGACAGTAGTGTTATTCTCTCCTGAGCCCACAGGCAAGAAGAATGAAACCACCGTGCCGTGGGCGTGTGTCAACAGCTGTGCCGCTGCCTGATTTCATCTGCCTTGCCAGTTCCTCTGAAGGATGAGGAAAGGCTCCTGGAGGCGTGGCAGGCCCCTTTCTCAAGGCCTGTGGCTGGGCGGGACCACGTCTTTTCTCAGGATGGGCGTTTCCGTGACCGACGGGGCCTGGCGCTGGATGGGGAGTGCTGGGGGGAGGGGGGAGCGAGGCTGGGCTGAACTTCTGTTTCTGCCCTGGAGTGTTCCTCTGCTGGGCTCTGGCCGCAGCTGAGGAAATGGGCCCTCTGAATGGCAGGGAGAGAGAGGCCGGCGTCCCAGTCCCCACCCACTCGCCCACCCTTTTGTCTCCTCCTCAGTGTTGTTCTCAGCAGAAACTGGGAGGAGCCCATCTCTGCTCGGAGGGCTCTGAGGAGAGGGTGGGATGGGCAGGTGGCACAGACCTGCGGAGACAGTGATGGAAAACTCCGTTTGTATTGAGTATCCCTCCCCCCCCAGTCTTGGATGGCCCAGGCTGGAAGAAGACCACCACGAAGGAGGTCCAGGGTTGCTAGGCAGAGGCAGGCCCTGGCAAGCCACCTCGGACTGTCTCCTGCCTTGAGAACCCCACTGGGGGTCGCCAGAGGTTGGCTGCGACTTCAGCGCGCTTTCCACCACCACCACTACAGGGTCTCCCCCTTCCACAGGACCATGCTGGAGATGCCTGATGAAAACGAGGTCCACGTAGATATTTTCCAGCACGTCGTCCTGATGGACAACTTTGGCCCATTTGTTTCCCTGTACTAAAAAACCTCCTAGGGTCCAACTAGAAGAACCAAACTCTGAGGTCTGGCCATCCCTTCTCAGAGAGGACGGAGCTGCCTTTGGCTGGGAGACACTTGGTGTAGCGGTTAAGGGCGCGGACTCTAATCTGGGAGAACCGGGTTTGATTCCCCACTCCTCCACTTGTACCTGGCTGGATGACCTTGGGCAAGCCCTAGTTCTGACAAGAGCTGTCCTTGAAAAAGAGCCGTTTCTGTCAAGAGCTCTCTCGGCCCCGCCTACCTACACAGGGTGTCTGTTGTGGGGGGGGAAGGGGAAGGAGTTTGTAAGTCGCTCTTGAGACTCCTTTGGGTAATGAAGGGCCATGGGGTATAAATCCAATCTCCTCCTCCTCTTCCTCCTCCTCTTCTTCTTTCTTCTTCTCTCCTGCCTGCCCAGCCGTGCCAAGTGGGGCATGTGCCCTGCTGCTCCTCTCTGCTGTGCCCCCACCCCCGCTCTGGAGAAAAGCATTTCCGCTGTCCTTGATCCTGAGTGAGGGAACGTGAAAGGAGCCTGCCCTCGAAAGAGCCCCCTCCCTGACTGTGGCCTCCCTGGAGGACCAAAGGAGCCCCAAACTGCCCTGCCGTCTCCCTCAGGCACCTCATGTCAAACAAACAAACAAAAAGATCACTCCTCCCTTTTCCACCAGTAATTTAGTGCCAAGCTATCCCTGGTCAAGTGTGAATTCCACAGTGACAGAAAGTGCACCGGAAGGGACTCAGCCACAGAAACCTTCAGTCGATCAGTCTGAGTATACCTTTATTCACTTTAAATCCCGCCTTTCTTTCCCCAGTGGGGACCCAAAGAAGCTGACCTCCTCCTCCTCCTCCCTTCCGTTTTATCCTCCTCACGACAACCCTGCCTGGTAGGTGAAGGCTGACGAAGTGGGACTGGCCTGAGGTCACCCAGCAACCTTCCATGACATGAGTAAGGATTTGAACCTGGGTCTCCCAGATACTGATCTGACGCCCTTAACCACTACACCACACTGTTACATGTTTTTCAAATATTTTTTTTGTTGCAGACTGTTATTTCAGGGGCACAGCTGCCTAAAACAGTCAAGCGGAGAGCTGGACCCATGAGCTGGTACAGAGACGGGGCAAGGAAGTGGGCAATGAAGGGAGGCACTGCCTCTCATACACCTTCTTCCAATTTCTGAGCCTCTGGCAGGATCTCCCTGCCTATCTTCAGACTTCTCTCTGCAGCTGTAAGGGTTACACACGAAGCTGCTGAAAAGGACTTTATTCCCGGGCTGGAGCCATTTCTTCTGGCTTGGCTCATTCAGTCTGGGAGGACGCCTGGCTGCTGTTGAAAACTGCCGCTCTCTGTCTCCTCCTCCTCCTCCTCCTCTTCTTTCCTGTGTAAATGCCTGGAAATGGAAGATGCAGGGTGTCATCATTGGCCAGGGGAAAGCAGAGCACATTGAGTTCCTGCAATTTTGCTTTTGAGACAGCAGGCCCCCAGTATACGGTGACCCTTTCTCACCTGCGGTGTCAGGCACATGGAGGATCAGCCCACAAGAGCCGGTGTGGCGGAGCCTCTGGGGACACGCCGTTCCCTTCAGGACTCCGCATGCTTGGCTTTAGCTCCGGATCTCACAGGCTGGTTCTCGGCTTTTCATATATCTGATTGTCTTTTGATCACACCTGGCAAAACATTGTTTCCCTATCCTGCTATCCTCTAAGAGTGTCTGTGGGTGTGCATGCTCACAGAGCGTGCATGTATACAGACTAATGCAGAGATCCTCAAGAATCTGTCTCAAAATTAAATGCTTTACATTCTGGGTACAGCACCTAATTCTGTTTTGCAGAGAGCACAGCAGTCCGGATAACCCTGGACGTCCCCTCGGGAGAGCAACCTGTGGGTTTGTCCCCAGTGGCTGGCACATCCAATAAACTTGAAAGGTAGCCGTACTCGTCTCTTGCAGCCCTTTGAAGACTAACAGGTTGTAGCGTATAAACTTTCATGGACACACATACAAAGCTGCCTTATACTGAACTGGACCCTTGGTCCATCGAAGTCAGTGCTGTCTCCTCAGACTGACAGGGGCTCTCCAGGGTCTCAGGCAGAAGAGGTCTTTCCCATTGTTGCCCTGCAAAGCTCTTCTAATGCCTTATGGACATAATTCATAAGTAATAAAATCCTTGGACTGTGCAAGCAGTGTGCAAATAGGGACTGAACTGTGAGGTGACCCAAAAGTGATGCCAGCTAGACACACACACCCAGAAGCAGAAAGCCTTCCTGTGAGATGTTGTGTTAATGGTTCCTGGAAGTCACCTGCCCTCTTGCTGGCTGTAAGATGGACCAGTTCCCTAGCCATGTGTAGCCCTATAAACCAAGGGAGAAGACCAGAGACAAAGGAATCCAAACGCCAGGAGAAGCTTCTTCCAGCACACGCAGGCAGCATTCCCCTCCCCCACAGAGTCTCTCACCTAGCTGAAGCAATCAAGTCTTTTTCATGACAATGACTCTGGCTGCATGAGTCATAATTCCTTCAGGTGCTACTGTTCTGCCCAAAGTTACTAGATCTCAATATTGTCCACACCCTTAATCCCCTCCCCCTGTACCCTGCTCCAATAGCATGTTTTTGGGGACGGACTAGTGACCAGCTTAGGCCACCCCCAAGAGACATGTAACTAGGGGATGTGGCCAGCCTGGCCCAAGCCCCCCTCATAAAAGGGGGAACCCAGCCATGTGGTCTCTCTCTCTCTCTCCCCTGACTTCTAGCCCCACCCTACCTTTAAGCCTCCTGGTCTGCGCAGCCAGAGTCTCCACCTATTCTGCTGGCTCAGAATATGACCCTAGTACCCCATAGTCTCCCTCGTTTTTCCTGTGGATTGCTTCATCACATCGAGGACTGGTAAAGTATTGCCCCTCAATTAAACATCCTGCACATGTGAATGTGGCTATCCTTTTCTATCTAATTTCCTAGAAGCTGTGTAATTGTGTTTGTGTGCTTGTGTATTGTTTGCAGTAAAGGAATCATTTTATATTGAAACCAGCCTCCGTGTCTATTTCTGGTGCTTCTGGAAGAAGCAGGACCCCTGTATATAAAGGTGTTTGTTCCCTTATTGCCTATTGCTATTTTATAATATCTCATATTCCTCTATATTGATAATAACTCAGAGCAATCAGGCTAACACCATCACCTACTTCCTGGTCCTTTTTAACCAGAGATGCTGCCAGGGACTGAACCTGGGACTGTCTACATGCAGGACAGGGGCTCTTCCACTGAGCCACAGCCCTTCCCCTTCCAAACAAAAACAAACCTTTTAACTTCCCGGAAAAGTTCCTGATGAACTGCTGCCCAGAAGGCTGCTAATACAGGCATGAACAGACATTAAGTTGCCTTATACTGAATCAGAGAATTTGTCCATCAGAGTGTCAGTATTCTATACCCAGACTAGCAGCAGCTCTCCAGGGTCTCAAGGAGAGATCTTTCCCACCACCTACTACCTGGTATTTGTCAACTGGAGATGCTGGGGATTGAACCTCAGACCTTCTACATGCAATGCAGAGGCTCTTCAACTGAGCCCAAAGAGAGGCAACAGATAAGCTTGCTTCTTGGGACATTTAACCACTGGGCTCAAAAGTCCACAGAATACAAGAGATCTGGGCAGTGAGGTTTCTGTGTAAATCTGGGCGTGCAAAACAATAGCGGCCGAGACTAACCTGAAAAAAGGCCGAATTGCTGCGTGGGCAGAAGAGGGCTGGAGGAGGTCTCTCCCCCCCCCCATCAGGCTAACGGCCAGTAAAGGCGGGAACCTGGGGCGACCGCATTGGCTGGCTCCACGCTAGCTAGGTGGGGCCAGCTGATTGGTCACCTTGGATTTGGCAGGCTCTATGCAGTGATGACATAGAGCCTGCCTGGGGGAATTTAAGCTGTGTGGTGTGGCAGTGCGATTTTCATTGGATCCCCAACCACCCTCCCTGGGTTTAAAGGTTTTCTAAGTTCCTTGCTATCACAGCTGACGGTTTTGCGCATCTGGGTGGATCCTTTTTCAGGGCCTGCGTGTCCACCTCCCCCTTTGTCGGGGACCCCCTTAAGGTTTGAGCCACCACGTGGTAGGCTCAGGGGTCATTTCCTGCAGGAGCGCACAGGAGCGGCGCTCCGGCAGTAAAGAACCCTGAGGGCAGGCACATGTAACAAGTCCCACCCCCTGCTCCCAGTTAGAGCAAGAAGCAGCCAGGTAAGCTGCAGAGCCCCCCCTGGTCCAAAACAGTCCAGTGGCACCTTTAAGACCAGGTTTTATTCAGGTACAAGCTTTCCCTCCTCTGTGAGGGCAGATCTGCACGTTCCCTCCCCAATAGCTGGCAATCCAAAACAGTCCAGTGGCGCTTGAGCGGTGGGTGTTGCCTTCTGACACACTTTTCCGGTGATGTCAGGGGGTGTGACACATTCAAATAAGTTATGCTAATGAACTCATAACTAGGCTAATGAGCGCCTGCATCTCTTTTTCTACGAAATGACCCCTGGGTAGGCTCATCTCGGGGGCTGTGCCCAGGCTCACCCCAGGTGTCAAATTGGTACCACTCAGCGGCAGTCACCCTCGTGATACCAGTAGTATTTGTCACTCCCAGGTTTTTCCCTTGGCAGGCAGGCTGAGGGACGTGGTTATCGGGCGGGCAGGCGGGTCACTTGATTTTCCAGGATCCGCCCCCATGCTTTGCCAGTGCTCCTTGGTCTGTAATCAAAAAAGGCTGTGGCCTGTTTTTTATTCCCAAATTGTTGTGTGGTGTGTTTGTTGTGGACCTCTGCAGGACCTCTTCTCTCTAAGCCCTTTTACTCCAGCAGTATTTGGTGACAACAGAGTTTCATTAGCTTTGGTAAGTTAGTACTAGTAGCGGGTGAGGAAAGCTTTGGCCGATTTCGCACGTGGCACTTGCCGCTGGTTCCAGTTTTCCCGGGATTATTTGCTGAAGTCCAAGTGGTGTTCCAAGAAGGTCTTGGTAAATAAAGATGTTGGGCCAGATACCGACTAGAAGGACAGTTTCCACTGATTCCCCCTTGATGCTGCAGAGGCTCCCCCCCCAGTAGCATTTGGTGGAGGTCAGAGGAAGGGGCCAGGAAAGTTCCACTCTGTCCCTGGAAGACGTGGTCGGGGTCCGGCCCATCCCTTCTGGGCAGGTGGGGTGTGGATTATCTCTCAGTCAGCCATGCCATTGGGACTCTCAGGAAAACTTAGATTTTGAAGGAGTGGAGAAATGAATGCATGCTAGAACAAGGTCTTCTGTCAAGCAGACGAATGGACTAAGATGCAGGTGAGACGGCCAAGGGTTATACAGGATCTGGGTTTGATTTCATTTACTCCACAACCATGTTTAGTCTGAGTTTTTCTCCAACAGTGGCCACTGCGGCAAATATCACCTACTGTGTGAACATGTCTTTGTTTTCTCTTACAGTGACTCTGATCAGCTCTGTCGAAAAAGGTACGTGTCGTGTTTTCTCGTTGTGAATCACTGCTTGACCGTAATTGTGAGTAACCTGGGATGGAAGAGGGGAGGGAAAGGGCAGGCTGGAGAGGGCCGTGGCCACAGTCTGGCCGCTGCTGAGGAGAAGGGAAGGAAGAGGGACGGCAGGAACACCGTCCTCCTCCTCATCAGCGTCATTCGGATGCCATTTTCCCCAGTGCTGCTTTCCTTCTTTGAGGGCAACAGGTCTTGTGGCATCTTGAAGACTCATACATTTAGTGTGGCATGTTTCTGAGAGCCGGAAGTTCACAACAGGTTTTGCCACAAGAGGTGCGACTTTTGGCTGAAGCCAAATAGCCCTCTGGAATTTTTCAGGCATTAAGACCTGAAAACTATTCATTCATTAGCTCAGTAATCCTTTGTAGCAGCTCTGTATGAGGAGCCAGTATTTTTGCCCAGTAAAGAGAGAGGATAATAAAAAATAACCAAGACACTGAATGTAATGCCAAAATATGGGTGGCTCTATTGTGTATGTAAACTAATATGAACAAATTCCAATTAGTAAGAGAGAGCTCTTATCAGGCTAGGCCATTGTATGGCACAGTTATATCGAGATAATATCGAGAAGCGGAATGCCAGCTTCAGTCGGAAAGGTCAAGTTGGGTGTTGACTTTAACTCCCCATTGTAGAATTGGTATTGCTGATTCTGGCTTCAGAGGTTCCTTTATCCCCTCAGTGCTCTTTCAGCCGATGTTCAAGTTTAAATTGTGACTTTGTACTTCACAGAGTTCCCCTTTTGGCCTGTTCCCCTTTTGGCCTGAGTCTTAATCAGGAAACCCTTAGCCAGGCTCCCGGGGAAGCTCCACAGAGACGCAGCCTTTGGATAAACACTTGGGGGGAAATCAGCTGAACAGAAACTCACTTTTCAGAAAAGCATGCTGGGAGACAGTATGAGTAAGGTTGCCAGCTCCAGGTTGGGACATTCCTGGAGATTTTAGGGGTGGAGCTGTGGGAGGGTGGGGTTTGAGGAGGGGAGGGGAGGGATTTCAGTAGTGTATACTTCCACAGAGGCCACCTTCCAAAGTGGCCATTTCCTCCGTGGGAACTGATCTCTTTCAACTGGCAATCAGTTGCTATCCAGCCACCACCTAGAGTTTGTGTATCAAAAATGAGAGCTCACGGGAGGAGATTGTATAAATATAAAGACACTCCGTGAATGAATTACGAACATAAGCAGAAAAATTATATTGTATGAAACAATTCAAACATTTTGAAATCTTTGTTAAAGAACCCTTATATATATAT